>NC_073633.1:46613409-46916439 GCF_029407905.1 Bubalus kerabau
GTCAGAAGTCCAAAGTAGGTCTAATGTTCTTAAATTAAGTTACGGACAGAACTGTGTTCCTCCTGGATGCCCTAGGGAGAAATCTGTCCCTGTGTTTTTTCCAGCTTCTAGAGGAAACTGCATTCATGCTTTCTTAACCATTTCCTACATTTTCAAAGAACATCACTTAAACCTTTGTTTCTGTTATCACATCTCTAACTCTGACCCTCCTACCTTCTGCTTATATTACTGAGTATCTATGAATGCCAGACTTTATACTAACGGCTGAATATATAGTGTTGATGAAGAAGACTTAGTTCATACCAGTGGTGCCTAGGTTTTGGTTAGAAAGCTAGAATAAAAAGTGTGGCGATGAACACATTTATACCACTGCACATGGATATTATTGTCTCTGATTTATCTAAACTTGATGAATTCATCTTCATGAGCTGTGGTAAAGGTAAAGTGGCAAATTTATCTCTGCAAATTTTCAGTAGTTTATTTCCAAATTTCTTCCTCCTCTCTCTCTTCTTAAGAAGGTGACTGGGGTAGAGGATGGGAATTCTTGATCTCCCAGAAGTAGACAAGGGAGCCTTGGATCAGAAATCCACTGCCTCATCACTAGTCCTGTTGTGATGACCTGATGTAGTATAATTCCTACACCCATTGAATTGATTTCTGGGGAGTGAACTTGGGTTCTCTGTTGTTATTCAGTCACCCAGTTGTGTTCCACTATTTTGCGATGCACGGACTGCTTCATGTCAGGCTCCTCTGTCCTTCACCATCTCCTGGAGTTTGCCCAAACTTATGTCCATTGAGTTAGTGATGCTATCCAACCATCTCATCCTCTGTCATCTCCTCCTTCTGCCTTCAATCCTTCCTAGCATCAGGGTCTTTTCCAATGCGTCAGTTCTTCGCATCAGGTGACCAAAGAATTGGAGCTTCAGCTTAACATCAATCCTTCCAGGTTGATTTTCTTTAGGGTTGATTGGTTCGATCTCCTTGCTGTCCAAGGGCCTCTCAAGAGTCTTCTCCAGCACCACAGTTCGAAGGAACATCAATTCTTCAGCACTCAGCGTTTTTTATTGTGCATCTCTCACATACATACAAGACTACTGGAAAAACCATAGCTTTGACTATACTGAACTATGTAGGCAAAGTAATGTCTCTGCTTTTCAATACACTGTCTAGGGGTTCTTTGAGAGAATTTCAAAGCTTAATGGTTCTCTTTGGCTGATTCAATTAACAATATTTTGGTTCTTAAGATGCTATTAGTATATACTCTTCAGCCTTATATTGTACCCCAGACATCCTTACCTCTTTCCCAATGTGGATTAGGTGGAATCCTTTTGACTTCTAATATTATCATGTTACAATATCCACAAAGGGCTGGCTCTTGATATGTTTCAGGAATGAAACAGTAAGCATCTTTTCCTTTGGTTACTTTAATGACTATTTTTTTTCTTATGAATTTAAAAAGAAATTATCTTTGAAGTTTAAAGTTGAGATACGAATGCTGTGTTCTCAGTAGCATCAGCTCCTCCCTTGATTCCCATCCATTGATTTGAAAATATCAAACTGTAGGGAGCAAAGATTTTCAGGACTTGCAAATACCCTGGAATCATCACAGATTGTCCCTAACTGTTATGTATATTTGCAGATTGTTAAGAGTTAATGAGGAAATGATATAAGGAATCATAAAAGATTATTTATGTTGAGCAGCCAAAGGATACTTTTCCAAAATGTAACAGTGAGCTGAGACTAAAAAGAAGGAAATAAGCTGCCACTTGATCATGAGGGAAAGTTTATTTTTTATTGGCTTTTTAAATAATGTTATTTATTTATTTTTGGCTGTGCTAAGTTTGCATTGCTGCATGTGCTTTTCTTTAGTTGTGGAGAGTGGTAGCTGCTCTCTAGTTGTGGTCCATGGGCTTTTTTCTTTAAATATAAATTTATTTACTTTAATTGGAGGCTGATTACTTTAAAATATTGTATTTGTTTTGCCATACATTGACATGAATCCACCACGGGTGTACATGTGTTCCCCATCCTGAACCCCCCCTCCCACCTCCCTCCCCATCCCATCCCTCTGAGTCATCCAGTGCACCAGCCCCAAGCATCCTGTTTCATGCATTGAACCTGGACTGGCAATTTGTTTCACATATGATAATATACATGTTTCAATGCCATTCTCCCAAATCATCCCACCCTCGCCCTCTCCCACAGAGTCCAAAAGACAGATCTATACATCTGTGTCTCTTTTGCTGTCTCACATACAGGGTTATCATTACCATCTTTCTAAATTCCATATATATACATTATTATACTGTATTGGTGTTTTTCTTTCTGACTTACCTCACTCTATATAATAGGCTCCAGTTTCAGCCACCTCATTAGAACTGATTCAAATGTATTCTTTTTAATGGCTGAGTAATACTCCATTGTGTATATGTACCACAGCTTTCTTATCCATTTGTCTGCTGATGGACATCTAGGTTGTGTCCATGTTCTGACTATTATAAACAGTGCTGCGATGAACACTGGGGGACATGTATCTCTTTCAATTCTGGTTTCCTCGGTGTGGATGCCCAGTAGTGGGATTGCTGGGTCGTATGGAAGTTCTATTTCCTGTTTTTTAAGGAATCTCCACACGGTTCTCCATAGTGGCTGTACTATTTTGCATTTCCACCAACAGTGTAAGAAGGTTGCCTTTTCTATACCCTCTCCAGCATTTATTACTTATAGACTTTTGGATAGCAGCCATTCTGACTGGCATGAAATGATACCTCATGGTGGTTTTGATTTGCATTTCTCTGATAATGAGTGATGTTGTGCATCTTTTTCATGTGTTTGTTAGCCATCTGTATGTCTTCTTTGGAGACATGTCTGTTTAGTTCTTTCGTCCATTTTTTGATTGGATTGGTTATTTTTCTGAAATTGAGCTGCAGGAGTTGCTTGTATATTTTTGAGATTAATTCTTTGTCAGTTGCTTCATTTGCTATTATTTTCTCCCATTCTGAAGGCTGTCTTTTCACCTTGCTTATAGCTTTCTTTGTTGTGCAGAAGCTTTTAATTTTAATTAGGTCCCATTTGTTTATTTTTGCTTTTATTTCCAATATTCTGGGAGGTGGGTCATAGAGGATCCTGCTGTGATTTATGTTGGAGAGTGTTTTGCCTATGTTTACCTCTAGGAGTTTTATAGTTTCTGGTCTTATGTTTAAATCTGTAATCCATTTTGAGTTTATTTTTGTCTATGGTGTTAGAAAGTGTTCTAGTTTCATTTTGTTACAAGTGGTTGATCAGTTTTCCCAGCACCACTTGTTAAAGAGATTGTCTTTTCTCCATTGTATATTCTTGCCTCCTTTGTCAAAGATAAGGTGTCCATAGGTGTGTGGATTTATCTCTGGGCTTTCTATTCTGTTCCATTGATCTATATTTCTGTCTTTGTGCCAGTACCATACTGTCTTGATGACTGTGACTTTGTAGTAGAGCCTGAAATCAGGCAGGTTGATTCCTCCAGTTCCATTCTTCTTTCTCAAGATTGCTTTGGCTATTGAAGGTTTTTTGTATTTCCATACAAATTGTGAAATTATTTGTTCTAGCTCTGTGAAAAATACTGTTGGTAACTTGATAAGGATTGCGTTGAATCTATAGATTGCTTTGGGTAGTATACTCATTTTCACTATATTGATTTTTCCAATCCATGAACACAGTATATTTCTCCATCTATTAGTGTCCTCTTTGATTTCTTTCACCAGTGTTTTATAGTTTTCTATATATAGGTTTTTAGTTTCTTTAGGTATATATATTCCTAAGTAGTTTATTCTTTTCATTGCAATGGTGAATGGGATTATTTCCTTAATTTCTCTTTCTATTTTCTCATTATTAGTGTATAGGAATGCAAGGGATTTCTGTGTGTTGATTTTATATCCTGCAACTTTACTATATTCATTGATTAGCTCTAGTAATTTTCTGGTGGAGGCTTTGGGGTTTTCTATGTAGAGGATCATGTCATCTGCAAACAGTGAGAGTTTTCCTTCTTTTCCAATTTGTATTCCTTTTATTTATTTTTCTGCTCTGATTGCTCTGGCCAAAACTTCCAAAACTATGATGAATAGTAGTGGTAAGAGTGGGCACCCTTGTCTTATTCCTTACTTTTGGGCAAATGCTTTCAATTTTTCACCATTGAGGATAATGTTTGCTGTGGGTTTGTCATATATAGCTTTGATTATGTTGAGGTATGTTCCTTCTATTCCTGCTTTCTGGAGGGTTTTTATCATAAATGGATGTTGAATTTTGTCAAAGGCTTTCTCTGCATCTATTGAGATAATCATATGGCTTTTATTTTTCAATTTGTTAATGTGGTGTATTACATTGATTGATTTGCAGATACTGAAGAATCCTTGCATCCCTGGGATAAAGCCCACTTGGTCATGGTGTATGATCTTTTTAATGTGTTGTTGGAGTCTGTTTGCTAGAATTTTGTTAAGGATTTTTGCATGTATGTCCATCAGTGATATTGGCCTGTAGTTTTCTCTTTTTGTGGCATCTTTCTCAGGTTTTGGTATTAGGGTGATGGTGACCTCATAGAATGAGTTGGGAAGTTTACCTTCCTCTACAATTTTCTGGAAGAGTTTGAGCAGGATAGGTGTTAGCTCTTCTTTAAATTTTTGGTAGAATTCAGCTGTGAAGCCATCTGTACCTGGGCTTTTGTTTGCTGGAAGGTTTCTGATTACAGTTTCAATTTCTGTGCTTGTGATGGGTCTGTTAAGATTTTCTATTTCTTCCTGGTTCAGTTTTGGAGCATTGTACTTTTCTAAGAATTTGTCCATTTCTTCCATGTTGTCCATTTTATTGGCATTTAATTGCTGATAGTAGTCTCTTATCCTTTGTATTTCTGTGTTGTCTGTTGTGATCTCTCCATTTTCATTTCTAATTTATTGTTTTGATTTTCTCCCTTTGTTTCTTGATGAGTCTGGCTAATGGCTTGTCAATTTTATTTATCCTTTCAAAGAACCAGCTTTTGGCTTTGTTGATTTTTGCTATGGTCTTTTTTGTTTCTTTTGCATTTATTTCTGCCCTAATTTTTAAGATTTCTTTCCTTCTACTAACCCTGGGATTCTTCATTTCTTCCTTTTCTAGTTGCTTTAGGTGTAGAGTTAGGTTATTTATTTGACTTTTTTCTTGTTTCTTGAGGTATGCCTGTATTGCTATGACCCTTCCCCTTAGCACTGCTTTACCGTGTCCCACAGGTTTTGGGTTGTTGTGTTTTCATTTTCATTTGTTTCTATGCATATTTTTATTTCTTTTTTGATTTCTTCTGTGATTTGTTGGTTATTCAGCAGTGTGTTGTTCAGCCTCCATATGTAGGAATTTTGAGTAGTTTTTCTCCTGTAATTGAGATCTAATCTTACTGCATTGTGGTCAGAAAAGATGCTTGGAATGATTTCAATGTTTTTGAATTTACTAAGGGTATATTTATGGCCCAGGATGTGATCTATCCTGGATAAGGTTCCGTGTGTGCTTGAGAGAAAGGTGAAATTCATTGTTTTGGGATGAAATGTCCTATAGATATCAATTAGGTCTAACTGGTCTATTGTATCATTTAAAGTTTGTGTTTCCTTGTTAATTTTCTGTTTAGTGGATCTATCCATAGGTGTGGGTGGGGTATTAAAGTCTCCCACTATTATTGTGTTATTGTTAATTTCTCCTTTCATACTTGTTAGCATTTGTCTTACATATCATGGTGCTCCTATGTTGGGTGCATATATATTTATAATTGTAATATCTTCTTCTTAGATTGATCCTTTGATCATTACATAGTGCCCTTCTTTGTCTCTTTTCACAGCCTTTGTTTTAAACTCTATTTTATCCAATATGAGTATTGCTACTCCTGCTTTCTTTTGGTCTCTCTTTGCGTGGAATATCTTTTTCCAGCCCTTCACTTTCAGTTTGTATGTGTCCCTTGTTTTGAGGTGGGTCTCTTGTAGATAACATAGATAGGGGGTCTTGTTTTTGTATCCATTCAGCCAGTCTTTGTCTTTTGGTTGAGGCATTCAACCCATTTACATTTAAGGTAATTATTAATAAGTATGGTCCCATTGCCATATACTTTATTGTATTGGGTTTGAGTTTATACTCTCTTTCTGTGCTTCCTGTCTAGAGAATATCCTTTACCATTTGTTGGAGAGCTGGTTTGGTGGTGCTGAATTCTCTCAGCTTTTGCTTGTCTGTAAAGCTTTTGATTTCTCCTTCATATTTGAATGAGATCCTTGCTGGGTACAGTAATCTGGGCTGTAGGTTATTTTCTTTCATCACTTTAAGTATGTCCTGCCATTCCTTCCTGGCCTGAAGAGTTTCTATTGAAAGATCAGCTGTTATCCTTATGGGAATCCCCTTGTGTGTTATTTGTTGTTTTTCTCTTGCTGCTTTTAATATTTGTTCTTTGTGTTTGATCTTTGTTAATTTGATTAATATGCATCTTGGGGTGTTTCACCTTGGGTTTATCCTGTTTGCAACTGTCTGGGTTTCTTGGACTTGGGTGATTATTTCCTTCCCCCATTTTAGGGAAGTTTTCAACTATTATCTCCTCAAGTATTTTCTCATGGTCTTTCTTTTTGTCTTCTTCTTCTGGGATTCCTATGATTTGAATGTTGGGGCATTCCCAACATTGTCCCAGAGGTCTCTGAGATTATCCTCATTTCTTTTAATTCGTTTTTCTTTTTTCCTCTCTGTTTCATTTATTTCTACCATTCTATCTTCTACCTCACTTATCCTATCTTCTGCATCCATTATTCCATTGTTGGTTCCCTCCAGAGTGTTTTTTTTTTTAACTTTACATAATTGTATTAGTTTTGCCAAATATCAAAATGAATCTGCCACAGGTATACATGTGTTCCCCATCCTGATCTCATTTATTGCATTATTCATTATATATTGACTCTTTTTTAAATTTCTTCTAGGTCCTTGTTAAACCTTTCTTGCATCTTCTCAGTCCTTGTCTCCAGGCTATTTATCTGTAACTCCATTTTGTTTTCAAAATTTTGGATCATTTTCACTATCATTATTTGGAATTCTTTATCAAGTAAATTCCCTATCTCTTCCTCTTTTGTTTGGTTTGGTGGGCATTTATCCTGTTCCTTTACCTGCTGAGTATTTCTCTGCCTCTTCATCTTGTTTATATTGCTGTGTTTAGGGTGGCCTTTACATATTCTGGCAGTTTGTGGAGTTCTCTTTATTGTGGAGTTTCCTTGCTGAGGGAAGGTTGGATGGGTGGCTTGTCAAAGTTTCCTGGTTAGGGAAGTTTGTGTTGGTGTTCTGTTTGGTGGAGCTAGATTTCTTCCCTCTGGAGTGCAATGAAGTGTCCAATAATGAGTTATGAGATGTCAGTGGGCTTGGTGTGACTTTGGGCAGCCTGTATATTGAAGCTCAGGGCTATGTTCCTGTGTTGCTGGAGAATTTTCATGGTATGTCTTGCTCTGGAACTTGTTGGCCCTTGGGTGGTGCTTGATTTCAGTGTAGATACGGAGGCGTTCGATGAGCTCCTATCGATTAATGTTCCCTGGAGTCAGGAGTTCTCTGGTGTTCTCAGGATTTGGACTTAAGCCTCCTGCCTCTGGTTTTCAGTCTTATTCTTACAATAGCCTCAAGACTTCTCCATCTATACAGCACCTATGATAAAACATCTAGGTTAAAGATGAAAAGTTTCTCCACAGTGAGGGACATCCAGAGAGGCTCACAGAGTTACATGGAGAAGAGAAGAGGGAGGAGGGAAATAGAGGTGACCAGGAGGATAAGAAGGGGAATCAAAAGAGGAGAGAGCAAGCTAGCCAGTAATCACTTCCTTATGTGCTCTCCACAGTCTGAACCACTCAGAGATGTTCACGGAGTTATACAGAGAAGAGAAGAGGGAGGAAGGAGACAGAGGTGGCCAGGAGGATAAAGGGGAGAATCAAAAGGAGAGAGACAGATCCAGCCAGTAATCAGTAGTTCCCTAAGTGTTCTCCACAGTCCGGAACACACATAGAGATTCACAGAGTTGAGTAAAGAAGAGAAGGGGGAGGGAGGAGATAGAGGCGACCTGGTGGAGAAAAAGGAGAGTCCAAAGTAGAAGAGAGAGCAGTCAAGCCAGTAATCTCACTCCCAAGTAAAAATGGGTACTGAAGATTGGGTTCTTAAAGGTACAAAATTGATAACAAATACCAAAAATCAAAGATTAAAAGATTAAAAATCTAGAGTAGAGGTTGTATTCTCAAAAATTCAATATTAAGGAAAAAAACAAAGTCACAAAGATTACAAAAAAAATATATATATATGAAGTTTGCTTTAAAAAAATAGGGTCTTTTCTTTCTTTTGCAAAGTAATAGGTTATAAAAATGAAAATTAAAGGAGTAATACAGGACTTAAAAATAAAAAGCAAATATTTTTTTAAATTTAAAGAATGATAATAGTTAAAATATATCTAGGATTTTCTCTGGTGGTGTTGCGGACAGTGTGAGGTCAGTTCATTTTCAGATAGTTCCTTGATCCGGCTTATACTTCTCAGGATCTATAGGCCCCTTCCTATGTAGTCAGTGCTAACTACAAGGTTTTAATCTATTGCACCTGTTACTTCCAAGGCAATTCCCTGTTTGTTTTAGCTTCTTCTGTTTGTTTGTCTCTTCAATGTCTAAGTTCCTCCCTGACATAAGGGGGCAGTGGTGGACACTTTTTTAGGCTCACTTGTGCACTTGTGCTGTGGGGAGGGAGGAACACTGCAAACAAATAACACTGGTGTGTGCTCTGCTCACAGTGTCTCGGCCACACTGGGTTTGCCCCCGCTCACGGCATGTGTGCTTTCCTTGTCTACACTGCTTAGGCTCTAGGTTGCTCTGCCGGGAACTGTCTGAGGCCGGCCCTGGATTGTATGCACTTCCCAGGTCTAAGCCGCTCAGGTTCAGGTACTCAGGTACTCCACAAAGGCGCAGACTCGGTTGGGCCTGTGTTTTGTGCCCTTCCCAGGTTGGAGCAGCTCAGGTGACCAGGTGCTTGGCGAGCATGGTCACTGTGACTTAACATCTCCCCCATCCCTGCCGCTCAGTTTTCTGGGTGTACAACCAGCGCATCTTCTCAGGTGAGCTGTGTGTCTCTTCTGGGGAGCTAATCTCTGGCTGTGACCCTCCCGGCGGATGTCGACCATCCAGAATCTCAAGAAGTCTTAGTTAGCAATGAAGCCTGCTTGCAGTTTGGTAGAGGATGCCTCTCTGGGGCCACCATTGCCCCTTCCGGCTCTGGCTGCCCTCCCCTGCCTGACTAAGCTCTGCTTAGTCCTTTGTTCTGTGAGCGGGTCTGGGGGTGTCTTGCTGCCAAGTCGCTCCAGTCATGTCCGACTCTGCACGACCCCATAGACGGCAGCCCACCAGGCTCCCCCGTCCCTGGGATTCTCCAGGCAAGAACACTGGAGTGGGTTGCCATTTCCTTCTCCAATGCATGAAAGTGAAAAGTGAAAGTGAAGTCGCTCAGTCGTGTCCGACTCTAGCAACCCCACGTCTTAGGTTAGGGCTTTTCACAGGATAGCTATCCCACAGTCTGGTTTGCTATCTCAAGTTAGTTCCCTCAGATTGCCTTTGGGGCATTCAGGGCTGGTCCTTACTCTAAGCAATGCAGCCCTCGCCTCCCTGCCCAGCCCTGACTTGCTAGTGGCAGATGCAGGCATCTGTGCTGCTTCTCCACTGGGAGTTACCATTGGGCACATAATCTGTGGGTTTTAATTATTCATTTGTTTTTCCTACCAGTTATGTTGCCCTCTGAGGTTCCAAGGCTTGCCACAGACTCCCCAGTGAGAGTGTTTCCTGGTGTTTGAAAGCTTCTCTCTTGTTTAAGACTCCCTTCCTGGGACGGGTCTCCATCCCTACCTCTTTTGTCTCCCTTTTTATCTTTTATGTTTTTTCCTACCTCCTTTCGAGGACAACGGGCTGCTGTTCTGGGTGCCTGATGTCCTCTGCCAGCATTCAGAAGTTGTTTTGTGGAATTTACTCAGCGTTCAAATGTGCTTTTGATGAATTTGTGGGGGAGAAAGTGGTCTCCCTGTTCTATTCCTCCGCCATCTTTTCCATGGGCTTTTAATTGCAGTGGCTTCTCTTGTTGCACAGCGTGGGTACTAGGGCTTGTGAGCTTCAGTAGTTGTAGTTCCTGGCCTCTAGAGAAGAAGCTCAATTGTTGTGACACATGGGCTTAGTTGCTCTATGGCAGCATCTGGCACATGAGATCTTCCTGCATCAGGGACAGAACCTGTGTCTCTGCATTGGCAGGTGGATTCTTTATTACTTACCCACCAGGGAAGCCCAGGAAATGTGGTTTAATAAGAAAGAAAAGCATATGCCAAGTCCTGAGATAACAAAGGATTTTGTGTGTTCAAAAAACAGAATGAAGACTAACATGACAAAAGTTACATATGGGAAGGTACTTGGGTCAAGGTAGAATTAGACAGATAGGCAGAGATAAAGTAATGAAATATATTCTAAGTCATGATCAGAAGTTTGGATTAGATTTCAAGTATAAAAGTCATCTGAGAGTTTTAGTTTCCTTTGTGACATGCTCTAATGTTTCAACAAGGTTATTTTTGTTACTGTATTAAGCACTGGTATTCAATAAAATATATCATGAGCCAAGACAACCATATATGTTGTTTAAAATTTTAAAGTAGCTCCATAAAAAAAAAGTACAAATTAGTTGGTGAAATTAATTTTTATAAACCTTAATATAGCTAACATGTTATCATTTCAATATATAATCAATATAAAGTTATTGATTATTTTATATATTTTATACTAAATATTCAAAATCACATGTGATTTTATGCAGATAAGCTTTGCTTCAAGTGTTCTATAGTCACCTGTGGCTACTGTCTATTACTGTGGGAAGAAGAAAGGTAGAAAGTAGTTTGGGCAAAAGTGAGAGCTGAAGCAGGGAAACTTGTTATAGTGTGGTTCGTATGATCAGAGTAAGACATGTCTGTGGATGGGGCAAGATGCTGGCAGCAGAAATTGAGGTGATATGGGAAGACCTGAGAGAAATGAAATTAGAAAAGAAGAAAATCATAGACACTCAAGGCAAAATAGATTGGATATACACATTGGTGTCCTTGAAGGGATGAAAGATACTTAAAGAAGTAATAAACAACTGAATAAGTAATAAACAATTTTGAAGAAGTTTATACATTGAAGAAGTAATAAACAATTCTGTATTTTGAAAGGCCACAATATGTTCCAGGTGTTTAACATCATGTTTAACAATATGACATATCTTACTAAAACTTGCAAATTTCAAAATTAACACACAAATCTTCATTAGGCAAGCAAAAAGATTGCTACAATTGAGTATAAAAAACATCAATTTTTTTCTTATAGTCTTCTATCACGATGTTTAGTATTAGAAGTTTTTGAACAATGCTTAGGGAGTCTTGAGGAAAAATTGTATCTTCAACTGGAAAGTTGTTCAAAGGCAAAGGCATAAAACAAAAATGTTTTGAACATGCAAGAACACATGAATATTTGAAAAAAAAAAAAAACTATGGTACAAATATTATACCAGAAGCATTAAAGAGAACCTATATCCAAAGAAATAACAATGGACATAATTTTTATTTAACTGAAGGACTACTACTAAGTCGCTTCAGTCGTGTCCTACTCTGTGCGACCCCATGGACTGCAGCCTACCAAGCTTCTCCATCCATGGGATTCTCCAGGCAAGAGCACTGGAGTGGGTTTCCATTTTCCTCTCCAAAACTGGAATATAATTAAATGTGGAGATTAAAATTCCAAAGACACATATACATCTTTCAAATCTTCATAATGAATTAAGTAGCAAAAGTTGGAAGAAAACCTTCTAAATAAGGTGAGACGTGATGAAGTATGCTTATTTCTTCATCTTTTAATGTTAGTTGATAAAAAAATTATTCTAATCTAATAAAGAGAATAATGGAGGTATAAAAGTAGTAAAAGATAAAGTACCAAGAAAAATGACATAATCAACAAAAACTGGATTGTAGATGGGGCAAGGAAAAGGAAGAAGAAATATAAACATGCTAATTTAGATGAAAATTGTAGACCAATCTCACTTACAAACAGGTTGCCAATATGTTAAATATAACACTAGCTAACCAAATCAAGCAACATATTAAAATTACCTAAATGGGGCATATTCACTTAATGTTAAAATGGTTCAATATCTATGAAGATAGTAATATAATTCATCATCTTAAGAAACCAAAAAAGTAAAATCACATGTGCAACTCCAAAGTGATCCAAAGGTATTCAATAAAATTAAATATCCATTCTTAATAAAAATTTATTAATGTGTGAATCAGATTAAAAAGTTAAAAAGTATATATCTATCATAACCTTAAATTCTTTAGGGCTTCCCTGGTGGTCCAGACAGTAATCCACAATAGATAAAATGCTAGGAAAAATTATATTCAAATCATTAATAAAATAGATGTCTATTATCACTGTTATTATTTAGCACAAATATGGAAGTGCCAGCCAATACTATTACAGAGAAGGAAAAAAGAAAATGGGCATATATCTACCTTTGTTATTATAGCATATAATTATTTGTTTTTACTGTGCATACACACACACATATATGCTAACCAAAATATTACAAAAAATAAGTCTGACAATTCACAATTTCAGTAAGATTTCTAGACACTTCTAAGGTGTTTCATAAGAACACATCCATACAATCTGTTGTTTGCACAACAGTTTGTTTAATCACGGGAAGGACAAAAGATTATAGCCAAAATGTAGGAAGATAATAGGTAAAATTGTCATGTAGTTTTAAAATATAACAATGTGTTACATAAAGTTTGGTGTCATATAATGAAATTTTATATGTTTAAAATTCTTAGTTTAAATGGAGTAAACATTTTTATAGTTGGTATCCTTCTGTCTTAACATAGGAAATAAAAATGCATTTCCTAATATAGATTGGAATATGACTAACTATACCTCAACTCATCGAGAGTTTCGAATAAATGTCCCTTCAAGTATAAACATTTATATAAAATATTTAGAGAACATAGTTGGCTCAAATACTAAGAAAATATATTATTATTCTTGTATGCAACTTTGACCTCAAACTCTAAGAAATGTTTCTAGTTTTTAAGTGTGAAGAAAGTAATTCCTTTATTTGAAAGTTTACTGAATATGGATTCTCACCTTTCTTGTGGCAATGCTAATGCCTATTCATGATATTTAGATTATAATTGTCAGGAATTGGCTAATATTCATTATTAATCTTAGAGGTTGTCATGCACATCAAAACATCAGGAAATATTCACCTCTGGTGTGTACAGTTTGAAAGGAAAGATTTACAAGGAAAAAAGGCACATTTGTGATGCTGAAATTGCACCTTTCATTCTAATAACCTTGAAAACTAAACTTTTCACACCTCAGGTAGGAACTTTCTAGTGATTGAATATTCATGTACTATTCAATAGACCATCAAACAAATGTAGCAGTTTTCTGATTTCAACAGTTTGAATAGTAATGGTAAAATGTGGAATAATGACATAAAATGTAATCATATCCTTTCCTTATTCTTAGAACATGAATTTTATAATTTTCTCATATCAGTAACTGTAAATACCAACAAATATATTATCAAAATCAAATTATAAAATGGCTACATTCAAGATTTTTAAATAATACTTCCAACTTCCCCTCCCTTTCTTTAACTTACCTTTGATAATCCACATGCCTGAATCTTTTTTTAAAAAATTATAAAACCCTCAAACACTAATTCATCAGTTTGTAACTTCCAGTCTCAACTAGTGCTTTAGTATAATGATTTGACTTTTTTTAAACTTACTCAACTCTCTCTCTTAGCCAGTTATTTCAGGAAATTCATCACTACCCCATTCCCACTCCATTTATTTTCAGCAGACAAAAGGTCTTTAATTGAGTGGGGAGAATCTATCAATACTTCTGATTCTCTCCATGGCAGTCTGTAATGTGTGGTCAGTGGACAGAGTGGTCACTGAGGTCAAAGTTATTTCCATAATAGTAAGAGATCCTTTGTCTTTTCACTGTGTTGATATTTGCAGTCATGATGGAAAAGCTGCGGCAGGTGACACTTATGTACATTAGTACAAGTCATGGCATTGGTGGAGGACTATTAACACTAGTCTTTCTACTTTTCATTGCCCTGCACTTGGAGAAAACAAAATGCCAGCTTTGTCCTTGATAAAGCAGTAAAACATTTTGAGTATATTAAATCTCAACTCTTGACTATATGTATTTTTTTAATATCTTGAATGATGACAATGGCAAATATACATAGAACACTTCTGCTCCATACAAAAATACGGTATTTTTCCTTGAGGAAAAGAATTTATCTGAGTGTGTGGTTTATGAATTGAACTAGTCACTTTTTTCATGAAATACCATTCTTACAATACTTGAAAGAAAAACTCATAAAGTAAAGTTATTTTGATTGGGTATTTGGCAGATATTTTCACAAAGTTAAATATAGTACGCCTTTTATTTCAGGAAAAGAGCTGACATTTGTTATCAATGAAAAAATTGTGAACTTTTAAGTGAAAATTAGGTGTAGGCAACTTATCCACTTTGGGCTGACAACTTCCCAATACTTAAATATTTTTTGGTAAATTGATAATGATATTCAGTTCAGTTCAGTCACTCAGTTGTGTCCGACTCTTTGCGACCCCATGAATCACAGTACGCCAGGCCTCCCTGCCCATCACCAACTTCTGGAGATCACTCAAGCTCATGTCCATTGAGTCGGTGATGCCATCCAGCCATCTCATCCTCTGTCATCCCCTTCTCCTCCTGTCCCCAGTCCCTCCCAGCATCAGGGTCTTTTCCAATGAGTCAATTCTTCACATGAGATGGCCAAAATATTGGAGTTTCAGCTTCAGCATCAGTCCTTCCAATGAACACCCAGGACTGATCTCCTTTAGGATGGACTGGCTGGATCTCCTTGCAGTCCAAGGGACTCTCAAGAGTCACAGTTGCACTCATCTCACACACTAGTAAAGTAATGCTCAAAATTCTCCAAGCCAGGCTTCAGCAATACGTGAAGGTGATAATGATATTAGAGAATACATATATTTTACATTGTATAGTTAACCAATATTCTTCAAATGATCAAACATAACATGCCGCAGTCCATGAAGTTGCAGAGGCAGATATGACTTAGCAACTGAAAAACAACAACCATGTTACAAAATCATACATGGATAAAATGTTCCACTCAAAGTACAGATACACTGAATGAATTTATTATTTAAAAAGTATTAAAGAATCATTGATATAGTTTCAGATTTCACACTGTGGTGAACCTCTTAAAAAAACTACCCCTTGATGAGTTTTAATGTAATATTAAGGAAGACCACTCACAAATATCTGAAAAAGTCTATTAAAATACTCTTCTGTGTGAGATGTGTTTGCCTTATATACTTAAAATACAGCAGCATATCACACCAGGGAGACTATGATCTCCTAGATATTTGCTTACATCTTGGAATACAACACTGAACCAGACTGATAAGATACCTGCTCTCATTAAGCAAATATAATTGCTCCTTGCTACATCTCTGGAGCCTGGGACAAATAGGTATATAATGATTAGTGATTAAATTTTGTAAGTAGTCCTGTCCTTTGACCTCATCTACTCAGCTACTTTTGTTGGTGTCTCTGACTATTTCATACACTTTCCTTTCAAAAGTACGTATTCTTCAGGATACTGCTTTTATTGTCTGTATACTTTCTTTTTTAGATACTTGTTCATTAAATATATTTACCTGGCACCTATATCTATTGACTCTTATATATATATATATTGGTTATTTGGCCACTATTGTAAATTTCACAAACTTCAAACTTGAATTTCCAGTTACCTGCATTACTCGTTTACATAAAACTATCAAAAACCATTCAAACCAACACTTCTCAAAACAAAACCACCCCTCTATTTCCACTCCTTCATGACAAAGACTTCTCTTCTACTAGAAAGAACATCTGAGTAGATTAGCCAATTGTTTCACAGCAACATATCATGACCATATTTTTTTCATGTTAAACCTGAGTAACACAATCTAATTTGTGTGTCTGTGTGTTATTTATTTCATTAATGTCCTACTTTTATGTAGTGTTTCATTTATTCTGTTTTAATCTCTAACATGCTTTTATTTTAAAATACTTTTTATTGAGATGAAATTCATAATAAAGAGAGACACACTTAAAGTGAAAAATTCTATGGAATGTACTACATTAACAATATTGTGCAATTATGACCTCCAATTCAAAATATTTCCATCACCTCAAAATAAAACCTTGTACCTATTAAACAGTTTTTCCCCATTCCTTCCTTTCCCAGCCCCTGGCAACTACTCCACCACTACTCTGCTTCCTATCTACATAGATTTATTCTGGATATTTCATATGAATATGAAACAGCTTCTTTCACTTAGCATAGTATTTCTGAGGCTTATGCATGTATTAATAGTATATATACCATTATTTTATATTTTATTTCTATTTATCAAATGAACTTTTCTGATAAAAGCCAAGAAGCATGATAGAACTTCAGAAACTTCAATCAGTATATAGAATCATAAAGCTAGCATTAGGATTTGGAGATAAGGTTATATATACACTTAGAATAAAAGTAGTAAAAAGCAACCACATTGTTGTTCAGCTGCTAAGTCATGCTCAACTCTTTGTGACCCATACACTGTAGCATGCCAGGCTTCCCTGTCCTTCACCATCTCCCAGAGTTTGCTCAAATTCATGTGCATTGAGTCAGTGATGCCATCCAAATATTTCATCCTCTGTCATCCACTTCTCCTCCTGCCTTCAATCTTATCCAGCATCAGGGTCTTTTCCAATGAGTCAACTCTTAAGTGGCCAACATATTGGAACTTCAGCATCAGTCCTTCCAAAGAATGTTCAGGATTGATTTCCTTTAGGGTTGACTAGTTTGAGCTCCTTGCAGTAAGTGACTCTCAGGAGTGTCCTCCAGCACCACAATTGGAAAACATCAATTTTTCCGCATTCAGTTTTCTTTATGATCCAACTCTCACATTCGAACATGACTACTAGAAAAACCATAGCTTGACTATACGGACCTTTGTTACCAAAATGATGGCTCTGCTTTTTAGTACACTCTCTAGGTTTGTCACAGTTTTCCTACCAGGGAACAAGTGTCTTTTAATTTCTTGGCTGCAGTCACCATCTGCAGTTGTTTTGGAGTCCAAGAAAATAAAATCACTCACTTCTTGCACTTTTTCCTCTTTTATTTGCCTTGAAGTGATGGGACCAAATGTCATGATCTTAGTTTTGTTAATGTTGAGTTTCAAATCAGCTTTTTCACTTTCCTCTTTCATCCTCATCAAGCCATTATAAAATGGAAAACTTAGGGTTGTCAGGAATACATTTAGAGAAGATGTCTTGATAAGTGCTGACATTGGAGACTTGAGTGATATCATGTCTGATCTGAAGGATCTGAATGTATCTCCAGATTAAGGAAAGATGGAACTCATGTAGTTCTGCTATAATCTTGCTTTCGGAAATAATGATGTGGTCAACATTCCTAGATAATAGAAAAGTAGATTAAAAAATTGTAAGCATTTAGCTAACACATTCTAAGGGAAAGGGAAAATGTATCTGGCAGACACAGTTATTTAATTCACAAGGGAAATCTATTCTGTTGTGAGGCAGAAATATTTCATCAGGCTTCATGGTAGACAGGATGAAATATTCAAAATATTCAAATTCTTTGCTGTGATTCTATGCACATCAAGAGACACTGAGGTTATTTGTTTAGAAATTTTATACTTATAAGAACAGCAAAGGATAATAGACATGAGTTTTCCCTTTTGTAAATAAATACACTGGACTTCCGGTATACAAGGAGTCTGTTTTGCATTAATCAGTCTACCTAGCACAGTACTTGACACAAGCCACACTCAGTAAACATGAGCTGGATGAACTAGTAAGTGAACATAGCATCTATACTACTTCGTTGTGCTTAACCTTGATGTGGATATAATACAGTGAAGAAAAATATACTTGGTTAGTCATTTTGCCATTTTCTCTGTAGCAGAAATAATTTGGAAAGTTGAGCTATTGAATGTTTAATCATGCATTACATACTGAGTAAAAAAGAAAAAATTCATTAACAGTCAGCCCAGGATAATTAAGGAAATAATTTTATTGGAAAAATTAAAATAATTAATATAAATATTAAAATGGTAAACATCTAGTAAAAATCAGGATGATATTTTGTCAAATATTATTATTCAGAAATAGGATACACAGGGATATTGTTCAGCAGATAAACTGGTTTCTTAAGAATCATTCAGATTCTCAGGATATACAAGAGCTCTCAAGATTCCACTCTGGAAAATACTTTTCAGTTGGAGAAATTGCTGATACTATTAACTCTGGAAAACATAAGATCCCCATGGACTTCCTTTATGGTAAGAAATTCCAGGGATAATTACTGAGCCATTTTGAATAAGACAGAGTTAGACTGCAGATTGTTTTTTTCAAGTTACAATTTTGTAATTTTTTTATCTGAACACGTTTCTACTGTATTTCATCAATGTTGTAACTTGCCCAAGATTCAACAGGTTTTGTTCTCCAAAGATCCTAGCTGTCTTAGTATATCATTCCTATTATTAAATCTGCCATTTGTGGTAAATCTATTCTAAATGATTATACATTTATTGAAAGTCTTTTTCTCCTTTTTACCTTGTAATGATTTTTCAATAAAGACTATGATTTTTAAGTCAAGAGTTTATAAAAATATTTTTCTAACCATATTGCCTAGTGAGGGTTATGGTAGCTTGCAGAAGCATTTTATGTGAGTGTCTTAGTCAATCACAATGAATGCTGCTTGCAGTGAACCCAAGGGGATTGGGGAGGAAAAAATGGGTAAGCATGGCATTGTCTACTCGCACAAAGTACTTGATTGCATTCTCCAAACTCCAATAAGTATTCCAAAGTTTTCTAACTTTATGATCTTATATTTTGTGGTTATCTACAAATTTAGCAGAACTTTCCCCGAAGTAAGTAAAAAAAAAAAAAAAAATAACCTCACTATCTCAAAATGTTAGGTTAGAGCTAGTCAAAAACTAAGAAATCATTATTACCTATATTTATGTGAGTTTTTTTTCAAAAGTATGAAAATTTTAGGGCTAGTGTGTATTTTCTTAGAAGAGAAAGATGATTGACTTCAAAATTATATATGCAATCTCTCACTGAATTTAGGTGGTTACTTATTCCACATATAACTATATAAATAGCTCCTGTGTTCACATAGTAGAGTGAAGTGGGAAGATTTCCTCTTGTTCTCAGTCAGAGAAAGTGGCATCAATTGATGTATTACAGAGGGCTAGGTTACTTTCTAAAATGTAGACATGTTAAGTCTTAACACTAAAATTTTAATAACTTTGGAATGACTGGATGAATTGAGAAATTCTTGAAGACTTGAGGACTGTTGTGGACATTTAATACATTTCCTGGGTGTTCTCTATTTATTTATTGGACATTTTTATAAATTTGGTGTATATGTTTATACATTGGAACACATAATTTGGTCTTACTATTTTTCAAACTCAGCAAAGTATCTTTGCTCTCCATGGCTAGATAACTTCATAAAGTTTTCCTTATGCTTATATTAGAGTTACTGATAACATGTAACCAAAATATGCCTGTAGCAAATGAAAACTGTTTATTAAGGACAATTCCATTTGTGGAGTCAACAAATTTATATAGATCATCTACCATTAGCTTGAACATGGAAATACACAAATACCATCTTTCCTGCTCTTAGTCTTACAATGAAAGATACATAAGAAGTTGATGTCATAGAGGGATAGATCTGGGAGGGTCTGGGAAATTCTCAGACAGGAGGAAATGCTTGAGGAGGTATTTGAGAGAGAGTAGATACCAGAAAGAGCAGGGAATGTGAATTATTTTGGGGTGGGAGTGTGCACATGTGTGTTAGGGAGAAGCAGAAGAATCTAAGGAAGCTTGAAAAAACACAGATGGGAACTCAGGAAGGTGAAGAAGAGAATAGCTCACATTTTAGAGAGAGAGAGAAACAAGTGAAACAGGGAGAAAGGGTATATATTTGAGGGCTTTATAGGCTGTGTAAAGGACTTGGGGCTTTATCTTTCAGAAGATGATCCAGCATCACAAGGTTTTAAGTAGGCAATTTATGTGTTTAAATTGACATTCCCTAGGCATATAAAGGATGGGTTAGTATAGAAATCCAGGAAGCATAGAGATTAGTTTGGAAACTTATGATATTGTCCAGACAAGAGATGATGAATCAGCAATGAAAGTGGCATGGATAGAAGGGCAAGATGCACTCAGGTTGATGTGTCCAGCTCAAAGCTAAATATATAATGATTACAGAGTGAATTCCTGAGCTGGGTTTTCACTATCTTCCATAACTTGGAATAGGTCCCTCATGCTTGGTCAACCTTTGTGCCACACACAAATTCTCTGCTTCAATTAAATCATTATCCTCCCTGGCCTCTTCCACACACCATATCAGTTCCTACCACTATACATGTTTGCCTCCTAGTAAAAACCTGTTTGACTTTCCCTTTAAGCCACTTCCATCCTTTAATATTCATTTCCTTATCCTAAGTGATTACCTTATCTGGAAAATAATGATTTTTATTTCTATTGTAGGAAGACATTGGAGAAAATTCAGACCAAAGGGGAGGCTGGAGATATCTAGAAATACATTTTGTAGGCACTTAGCCATATCTTCAACATACAGATTTATTAACTACTGAGGTATTAAAATTACCAAGAAGTATAGATACATCTTTCATCAAACCATGGGGCTTCCCCGGTGGCTCAGATGGTAAAGAATCTACCTGCCATGCTGGAGACCCAGGTTCAATCCTGCCGATAATGATCTGTATGGTCAAGGTCTTCCCAGTGGTCACATGCGGCTGTGAGACCTGGACATTCAGTGTGCTTGAACACAATTATATATATAAAGGTTATATAATTATATAATAGTTATTTTTGAGCTGGGCATCAGAGGATGAGATGGCTGGATGGCATCACCATGGCAATGGACATGAACTTGGGCAAACTTCAGGAGATGGTGAGGGATAGGGAGGCCTGGCGTGCTGCAGTCCATGGAGTCGCAAAGAGTTGGACATGACTATGTGACTGAATAACAACATACTGAATGTAGGAAGTCAATAAACAACTTCACTGAAATGAATGAATGGCCACAGCATAATGATATATCAGTTCAGTTCACTTCCTCAGTTGTGTCTGACTCTTTGCAACCCCATGAATCGCAGCATGCCAGGCCTCCCTGTCCATCACCAACTCCCGGAGTTCACCCAGACTCACGTCCATCGAGTCAGTGATGCCATCCAGCCATCTCATCCTCTGTCGTCCCCTTCTCTTTCTGCTCCCAATCCCTCCCAGCATGAGTCTTTTCCAATGAGTCAACTCTTCGCATGAGGTGGCCAAAGTACTGGAGTTTCAGCTTTAGCATCATTCCTTCCAAAGAAATCCCAGAGCTGATCTCCTTCAGAAAGGACTGGTTGGATCTCCTTGCAGTCGAAGGGACTCACAAGAGTCTTCTCCAACACCACAGTTCAAAAGTATCAATTCTTCGGCGCTCAGCCTTCTTCACAGTCCAACTCTCAAGTCTAGGTAATTATGGCATCCATGGGTAAAGAGAATTTTACTTCTTCCTTTCTAATATGAATATCTTTATCTTGCTTTACTGCTTAGACTAAATAGTACTACCTGTACAATGTTAATAGAACTGGTAAGAATAGATATTCTTACTGCATTATTATTATTGAAACATAGTCTTTAACTGTGATGTTACTTGTAAATTTTCCATAGCTGAAATTTATCAAACTGAGAAAGTATCATTTTATTTTAGCTCAGTGAAATACTTATGTATTTCACCTTGGTACTTTCTCTTTGTCCTAAGCCTGGAAATTGTCTCCAAACTGGAAGGCAAAGTAATTATATTGCTCATTTTCTTTGTTTCTATCTCTCAGAAATAATTGATGTCCAAAATTTTGAAAACCATTATTTTATATATTTTTCCAATTTTTGAAAATTGTTTCTAGGAAGAAGAAAAAATATGGTCCCTGTTTTTACCTCTTGGCTGAAAGCAGAACAAAGTGTAAAGTTTTACACTGCTTTTTATAAATGCAGAGCAGATTAATTTAAACATATTAAAGTGAGGGATATATTTTAGGATCAGAGATCAAGGAGGAGTGTCTATAAGTTTGCTTCAGATTCTTTTGCTTTCATTTTATATTCCTAAGTCTTCCTTCCTTCTTTCCTTTCTTTCACTGATGCTGCTAAGTCGCTTCAGTCCTGTCCGACTCTGTGCGACCCCATAGACGGCCGCCCACCAGGCTCCCCTGTCCCTGGGATTCTCTCCAGGCAAGAACACTGGAGTGGGTTGTCATTTCCTTCTCCAATGCAGGAAAGTGAAAAGTGAAAGTGAAGATGCTCAGTTGTGTCCGACCCTCAGTGACCCCATGGACTGCAGCCTACCATGCTCCTCCATCCATGGGATTTTCCAGGCAAGAGTATTGGAGTGGGGTGCCATTGCCTTCTCCTTTCCTTTCACT
The DNA here is from genome assembly GCF_029407905.1 of Bubalus kerabau. Lineage (NCBI taxonomy): Eukaryota > Metazoa > Chordata > Mammalia > Artiodactyla > Bovidae > Bubalus > Bubalus kerabau. The sequence continues at coordinate 46,636,037 of NC_073633.1, forward strand.
AGTATATGGCAAATGTATGAGAAACATTGTATGCATGGAAAAGAGACAGAGATTCTAAGAAGAATCCAATGAATCAAGTCAGTATTAGCAAAAACTTACTTTGTTTAATCAAGAATTTTATTTAATTATTTTTGTCTAGCTATATTTCTCAGGAAACTGATGATGACTAAATTACAATCGTGCCAAACTTGAAAACCCTGGTAAACCTGTACATTTTTGATTAATGGCTCGATCATTCACTCCGAGCCAGGATTCTTAAGGCATTAATTTTAGCAGGAACAGCTGGTTTTAGAATATAGGTGCAGGCTGTTCCTGCCACATAATTTACCTGTGAAATATTAATTAAAGAATAAATGTTTAACTCTTTTTAATATTGTCAAAAATTGAATGTTTTCTTGAAATAGAATAAATAAGTCATAATTTTGTTTGTGTTTATTATTTTTTACCTCAGAATCCTCATACTATCAACACACCATTATTTGGTTTGGTGACTGGAAAAATAGAGACAGGTAAATTGACTTTAGTGGAAAAAATCATATTTTCAAATAAAGGAGACAAAGTAGTAATTATTTAAGTCTGGGAGTAAAAATTTCCATCTGAGTAAAGTGCAAATAATGTTTCAGTAGTTCTTAATAGAAAAGTGAAAGTGTTTGTCTTTCAGTGGTGTCCAACTCTTTGCAGCCCCGTGGACTGAAGCCCACTAGTCTCCTCTGTGCATAGAATTCTCCAGATAAGAATACTGGGTAGCCATTCCCTTCTCCAGGGGATCTTCCGACCCAGGGATTGAACTTGGGTCTTCTGCATTGCAGGCAGATTCTTTACCATCTGAGTCACCAGGGAAGCCCATCACTTTATATTTTCAAATCAAGAACTTGCTTTTTTCCTTTTGTAATTCAAAAGTCATTAATGATGTGTATCTTTATTTTTCATCATTTGCTTAGAAAATTTACTCAATATCACAATATGGGAGTGAAACTGGAGAAATTAAATATTAGTAAACATTTCCAGTCTTAAAATTATTAATAAGACATCAAATGTAGAACTGAAAAGTAATAAAAATGCAAATTTGAAAATGAAAACTGGACAGGAGTTTTGTATTCATTATATTTATGAAGAAATTATGGTGATGGTCAGAATGTTGGGCAGAAAATTTGAGGAAACTTTATGCTTCAGGCAGCAGGCGATAGTGGAAAGCACAAAGCCATTGGAGTTCAGTAGACTTGAGTTCAATGCCCAGATCTACTATTTACCACATAGTAGGATAGTAATTATTTAGCACTGAAAATCCATATAATTTTTATCTTAAGTTGACTTGATATTGAGTCTGATTTATAGGGTTGTTTTGGTGAATAATGAGAGAATATGTGTACAGTGCTTCTTCTTTTTAATTTAAATTTATTTTAATTAGAGGCTAATTACTTTACAATGTACAGTGCTTCTTAACTAGCTTTTATCTAGAAAATATTACCTTCTTTCACTACAGAGTATATAACTGAAAAATGCCTTGCTTTCCATTATCATATAGACAAGCATTCTTACAATGGATTTTTTTCTTTTCTTTTTTTTTAAATTGATGTAGTTCATGCATTGGAGAAGGAAATGGCAACCCACTCCAGTGTTCTTGCCTGGAGAATCCCAGGGACGGGGGAGCCTGGTGGGCTGCTCTCTATGGGGTTGCACAAAGTCGGACACGACTGAAGTGACTTAGCAGCAGCACAGTTGAGTTACAATTCTGCGTTAGTTTCAATCTTACAGCAAAGTGATCTAGTTATATCTATGTATTATATGCTTTCTTTTTCAGATTGTTTTCCATTATAGGTTATTATAGAGAAAGTGGAGGTCCTCAGTCGTGTCCAGCTATTTGTGACCCCATGGACTATACAGTCCGTGAAATTCTCCAGGCCAGAATACTGGAGTGGATAGCCTTTCCCTTCTCCAGATGATCTTCCCAACCCAGGGATCAAACCCAGGTCTCCCACACTGTAGGCAGATTTTTTACCAGCTGAGCCACATGGTATTATAAGATATTGAGAATATTTCCTTGGGCTTTACTATAGGTCTTTTTTTGTTTATCTATTTTATATACAGTTGTGTGTACATGGCAATGGCACACCACTCCAGCACTCTTGCCTGGAAAATCCCGTGGATGGAGGAGCCTGGTAGGCTGCAGTCCATGGGGTCATGAAGAGTCGGACACGACTGAGGGACTTCACTTTCACTTTTCACTTTCCTGCATTGGAGAAGGAAATGGCAACCCACTCCAGTGTTCTTGCCTGGAGAATCCCAGGGACTGGGGAGTCTGGTGGGCTGCCATCTATGGGGTCGCACAGAGTCGGACACGACTGAAGTGACTTAACAGCAGCAGCAGTGTGTACATGTTCATCCTAAACTTCTAACTTAGCCCTCCATCTCTTCCCCTTTTAATAACTATAAGTGTTTTCTATGTCCATGAATCTGTCTTGTGAATAAGTTCATTTGTATTATTTTTTCAGATTTGTGTTTTATTATGTGATTTATTTCACTTAATATGATAATCTCTAGGTCCATCCATATTGCCTCAAATGTCATTATTTCATTCTTTGTTTATGGCTGGGTAATATTCCATTATATGTATGTATATATACATGCATATATATATATATATATATATTTCAGCTGGTAAAGAATCCACCTGCATTGTGGGAGCCCTGGATTAAATCCCTGGGTTGGGAAGATCCCCTGGAAAAGGGAAAAGCTACCCATTCCAGTATTCTGGTCTAGAGAATTCCATGGACTGTATAGTCCATGGGGTCGCCAAGAGTCGGACATGACTGAGCAACTTCCACTCTCACTTCACTTTCTACTTTCTTGTAAATAGTGCTGCTATGAACACTGGGGTGCAGTTATCTTTTCAAATTAGTGTTTCTTCCAGACATATGCCCAGGAGTGGAATTGTAGGATCATATAGTAATTCTATATTTAGTTTTTTAAGGAAACTCCATGCTGTTCTCCATAGTGGTTGTACTAGTTAAAGTTCCCACCAACAGGGTAGGAAGCTTTTTTTCCACACCTTCTCCAGCATTTATTGTTGTTGTTCAGTCGCTAAGTCACGTCTGACACTTTGCGACCCCATGGACTGTAGCATGTAGGTTCCTCTGTCCTTCACTATCTCCCAGAGTGTTCTCAGATTTATGTCCATTGAGTCGGTGATGCTGTCTAACTATCTCGTCCTCTGCTGCCCTCTTTTCCTTTCACCTTCAATCTTTCCCTGCATCAGGGTCTTTTCCAATGAGTCATCTCTTCCCATTAGGTAACCAAAGTATTCTTCAGCTTCAGCTGAAGGAACTTCAACATCAGTCCTTTCAATGAATAGTCAGGGTTGATTTCTTTAAGATTGACTGTTTTGATCTCCTTGCTGTCCAAGGGACTCTCAAGAGTCCTCTCTAGCACCACAATTTGAAAGCATCAATTTGTCAGTGCTCAGCCTTCCTTATGGTTCAACTGTCACATCTGTACATGATTACTGGAAAAACCATAGCATTGACTATACTCAATGGACATGAGTTTGAGCAGACTCCAGGAGATATAGGGAAGGACAGGGAAGCCTGTGGCCCATGGGGTCACAAAGAGTCAGACATGACTCAGTGACTAAACAACAATAATTAACATATTAATTTACAGTTTGGGGAAAATGTTAAATGTTGTATATATTTCTGCTATAAAATACTTTCTCTAAGTTTTTAGTTATAGCACATTAGGTAGTGTCTGTCTGTATGTATGTATATACTACCTAATCAACAGTGTTTTGCTTTATGAAGTTTACTAGTTATTTTCACATGGTCTAGAGAAGTTGTTTCCATAACTTCTAGCAAAAATGTCCAATTCATAAAAATTTATTCTAAGCATGAACAACTGTTCCTTTACCTTGAAAAAAATTGTTAGTATGTAAATAAGATGACTCTAGAAACACGAGTTGAAATGGCAATAGCAATTAGAACAGGTATAACTCTTAAGAGGTTTTTTCCTTCCCCCTCTCTCCTTACTTGCAGATAGAGCTTTGCTGTTACTTTAAACCTTTTTCTTCATAGGAAGAGCTAAACTTAATTGCTATATTAGATCCAGAATGAGAGGAGGGGAGCTTTCCAACAGACTTCTGCTGGCAAGTAGCACTTAGGCTAATTTATCTTTCCATGGCAATTACTCTGAAATCCCTGACTCTTCATGCCTTGCCATGCTGAAGATACCTGCCGGCCTACACCTGTAGACACCTGCTGGCTGAAGCAGGAATAATTTGAAGTCAGCCTGTGGAAATGAGCCTATCAATTCTATTACTCGTTTAACTTGTTTTTATTCCATTCCAGTTTCTATGTCTTGACCTATTTCTTATAATAAGCTGCATTTTCTATCTACTGAGAAAATGTAAACAAAGCAAACATTAAGGGATCAGTAAGAAGCACCCTGTAGCATCTCATCCCACATTAGAGGATTTTTTTTTAGTAGTGCTGGAAGTTGGCAGTGTTAACAGGATCACTTGCCTTCCCAGATGATGTGTAGCTGAGCAAAAAATAAAGCTTTACTTGTAGGTTACATGATTAAGTGGAAATGGTAAGCATGCTGATGAGAAGCCATAGGTATGGGCCACTTGCTAGAGTTCTTAACTAATGATAGAAAACACTGCTATTCTTTGGAAATGGAAGTGGTTCATACCAATGGTTTATAAGTACAATTTCAAGTGTAACTTGAGTTCAGTGACTTATAAACTTTGTCCACTTGAAGTTCACTGTTTATTTCATAGATCAAGAGAGAAAATCAGAATTTAAGGATCTCTAAGTGGAATGGTGCTATGATTTAACTTCATTGGAACCTGAACACTATTTTAAATCTGATAAGAGTATGGTTCATTCCAGCAATCAATAAAAGGACGTAATGCAAAAACATTTGCTTCTGTTTAACTTTTCTCTCTCTTTGCCTCAACTTTAATCACTTGCTCCACCAGATTATGAGTGAATAAATTACTTTAATGAGAAGAGGAGCAATTACAATGGAAAATTTTCTACCTCTCCAAAAACAATGGAATGGTTCTTTAAATATAATAATAGGGTTTTATTTCTTGAAATCACATTATGATAACAAAACAAAAAGAAAAGAAACTTTCCATTTTATTTGTCTCTAAAAAAATCCCCAGCAAATCGCGTCTTGCCTTTTGAGGAGTTAATATTCCATATAACTTCAAAAGAGGAATGTGGCACATGTAATTCAATGCCAGAACTGACAAGAACTAGTCAAGTCTAACATCTTAGGCGTGAAACATGACATGAGAGGCTGAGAAAACTGCTTCCTTTTCTATTTTTCTGCTGAAATTGTGTAATGCTAAAATCCAAGACTTTGTCTTAGCCTATTTGGATTGAAATTCCATCTCAGCCACATGTTAGGACTGTCATCTTGAACAAGTTACTAAAACTGTGCCTCAGTGTTTTCATCTGTAAAATGGGGAAGTTGAAAGAGTTAAATCAGTTAATAAGCAAAAAAGTCTTAGAACAGGGCTTGTCACACGGTACGCATTAGTATAACTCCTACCACTGCTATTTTCTTGAAGCAATGAATTCCAAGGTATAGTCAGAGGCCAGTGAGCAGGGTGACCCTGGGGGCTGCTTCAGAGGCCATATATATTCATGAAAAAACAAAACTCAAAATTAAGACTAGTGATGAAAATATTTTTGTTCCTTTTAAAAATTAAGGCATGAGAGAAAAAAGAATAAGTTGAAATTATAAAAATATCTTTGCTTGAATTTACACTGGGCTTGGGGTGGGGAAGTGAGTAAGAGTGTCTGAGATTGGCATGAATTCAGTTTAAAATCTGATCCATGGATTATGAGTCCTGCTTAACAGGGCTCTCTCTGACACACCAGGCTAGCTCAGAAACTGGGAATGTCTCTAAGGTAGAAATGCCTTTACTTGTAATAGTTAGTATTGCTGCATTTAGCAGGGATATGGCAGCCAAGGTCTATTCTATAAAACTTTCATCTATTTTGATATTCTCTACTACTCTTCTTAGAGAAGAAAATGGCAACCCACTCCAGTACTCTTGCCTGGAAAATCCCATGGACAGAGGAGCCTGGTAGGCTGCAGTCTATAGGGTCGCTAAGAGTCGGACACGACCCAGCGACTTCACTTTCGCTTTTCACTTTCATGCATTGGAGAAGGAAATGGCAACCCACTCCAGTATTCTTGCCTGGAGAGTCCCAGGGATGGAAGAGCCTCGTGGGCTGCCGTCTATGGGGTTGCACAGAGTTGGACACAACTGAAGCAACTTAGCAGCAGCAGCAGCAGCTACTCTTCTAGGACGCATCACTATCCTTCTTACTGACACATTTCTACAAATTTCTATCAATTTCTATCAATATATTTTTACTTATTCCGCAGAACCAAGGTAGTATCCTTTGGGAGATAAATCCTTAGTCTTTGCTGGAATACATGGAGTTCAGTATAGTGTGGTTAGGTAGCCATAAAGATCCTGAGCTTCTAGTTTGCTTTTGAGTAACAAACTGTGTAGGTGAAACATTGTCTTTTACCCTTCTTTTTTCAATGTTGAATAAATAAAATTTTACTAAGTAAATATACAATGAGGACTGAGTGTGGTACTGTTAGTAACCAGGTCAGAATGATATTTCTTTTCATTGTTAGTTCTCGGAGAGACTGATAAAAGCTTTTTCATCAACTCAAAATACTTGGTTCTTTACAAGAAAAATATCGTTTAGCATAATGAACTTGATATTCTGTTTAAAAAAAAGGGCCCATGTGTATACAGATCCCTAATGGTGAATAGTGATTTAATCCTATCTGTTTCCATTATGTGTATTCCTTCAAATTATTTAAACATTCATATTTTACATTTGATATGTCCTAAAAGTGTACAGAAAGCATTTATTTGATAGAAGTCGAAATTCTCCACATGCCCTTGGTTTAAGTAGTGAGAAACAACCAACTTGAGGAGAAAAGAAAGGCACATAAAATTACAATTAACATTTTAAAAAATGACCCATTTGCCTTATGGATCGTATTATCTTACAATTATGTAAAGTTTAAAAATAAAATAAAATTTAAAAAAAAAAATAAAGGAATGTAGTCATCTGATGTTAAATTAGGTTTCATTTAAATTTTTTAATCATTTATGCTACAAACAATGTAACTTTTTTAATAGAATGGAATACCAAAAAGGAAGGGCATGTGATACTTTAAAATAGTCCAAGTTGGTTGGATTGTGGGTAAAGCATCACGGGTGAAAATAATCCATAAGGATAAAAGATTCTTGGGTTTGTTGTCACTGCTAAATATGGTGGATTTCAATTCAGCTCCATTTTTACCAGTGTGCCTCTGTTGTGCAGACTAGAAAGCTCACAGTGAGAATATCTTGCTACATGATATTGATTCTCCTTTGCTTCCTTATGAGATTGGTCTTAATGTTCTGTAAGGCCCTGTAATTATCTTACCTGAGGTATGCTTTGCAAGGTGATGTGATGGTATATCCCTTGCTTTCTTTATTACCATATTACTTATAACTAGACATACAATCCTGGGAAAACATGGACCAAGCATCATCTGGAGAATAAAAGATTGCAAGACTTGTTATTGTAAATACTTGGGAATATATATAGGAATGGATCCTTAGTGTGATACAACACAGTGTAAGGGACATATTTTTAAGTTGAGTGAAATTCATTGCTGGGGCTAGACCAAAGGAAGGCTTGGACTTCATTTTCAGCTCAAGAAAATGAGAATAGCCCCAATTGTTTGCTTGATTAGTTGCTTGAAGTATGAACTCAGAGCTAGGATGCTAAATGAAGTTGAAATGGCAGACATTTCCAGGTAACCTGCAAAGGAAGGAATCAAAATACTTAGGAAGTAATATAATTGTAAGTTTTTCATATAAGTTTCTTATATGAAACTTGTTTCCCAAGATAATATGTAGGAAGTGGGCAATAAGAAGGGCCAGGAATATACTTTCTTTAATAAAATATTTTAAAATGCAGTATTATCTGAATCATGCATTCAGTTAAAAATTGGGATATAAAAATTTGTTCTTGGAACCTGTATTATTTAAAAAAAACTGAAAAGTGAGATTCATTAAAAAGGGAACTAAGTTAGTTTGTATGTTTGACCTGTGGACCTTCCTTTACTTAAAAAATAAGATTGAAAAAAAATTTAATTCATTCTCCTGTTAGTGGAAGATAAGGGATCCTTTTAAAAGATGAATATGAACCACTACTGAACATGATTAATATTTTGCATTTTTGTTTTTACCATTATTGAAAGTGTTTCACTGTATCTGCAGGGCATTTGGGAGCTGATAGATATTTTGTCATTATAGTAAGAAAAAAGCTTGAGTTGGCACATTTATTTGGCACAAATAAACTGCAGCATAGAAAAGATAAAGTTTTAGAATCAGCTAATAAGTAAAAATCTTAACTCTGCTTCTGTAAAGCACTTCTTTTAATGGTTTCAACTAAACATAGTCCAAAGTTACTAAGTATTAAAATTGTAGAAGACTATAATACAGAAAAAGCAAACTCTAGGTTGGCTGACTTTTTAATTGAGGTTTAATTCATGCACAATACAATTGACCAATTTTAAGTGTACAATTTGATGTAATTGGACAAATTTGCAGACAAATAACTATCACCAAATGACATACAAATGCTCACCCTAAAAAGCTGCCTCATGTCACTTTTGTGTTTGATCTACTTCCCTTTGTCTGGACCCTGGCAACTATAGAGCGGCTTTCTATTACCATAATTTTTCTAGAATTTTACATCAAAGTATTATAATTATTTAATGTTTGTGTCTGGATTCTTACACTTTATATATTCTTACACTTTATTTTTACATAAAGTTATGTAAATAACTTTATAATTCATAATAATACCTGTTCTAGTTTTTGTTTAAGCAAGTATATGTGCCTACATTTCTGAGGATGTTTTGTGAATGTCAGTGGGTTGTTTTTTTTTTTTTTTTTACCATTTTTAAAAATTACTGGTATCTCTCTCCTTTAGATATTCTTTAATTCCTTTTAGTAATAGATTATAGTTTCAGTGTAAATATCTTGTATTTTTAAAATTTATCCCTAAAGTTTTCATATTTCTTCATGCTAATGTAAATTTTATGTTTTTAATTTAATTGTTCATTGTTTGTTGGTAATACACAGACATGGATTTTGCATATTGTCCTTGTATTCTGTGATTCTACTAAATTAATTTACTAGTTGTTATTGCTTGTGCATGCATGCTCAGCCGTGTCTGACTCTTTGTGACCCCTTGAACTGATGTCTGCCAGGCTCCTCTGTCCATGGGATTTTTCAGGCAAGAATAATGCAGTGGGTTGCAATTTCCTTCTCCAGGGGACCTTCTCAACCCAGGGATGGAACCTGCATCTCCTGTGTCTCCTATATTGCAGACAGATTCTTTGCCCACTGAGCCATTGGGGAAGCCCCAGTTTTGGGTATATTTGTTAGTTTTATCTATACAGGAAATCATATCAGCTGATGATAATAGATACAGTTTTGTTTCTTCCTTTCAAATCGTTGTTTCTTTTCCTATCCTCTTGCTTTCTTCCTTTTCTTTGCATTTTATATTTATGTCTTTGATACTAACCAACAACCTCTAATAATATGTGGTGAAGCAGGCACTCTTGTCTTGTTCTCTACTATTGTGGAAAATATTCAATTTTCATTTTAGCCATAGGGGTTTTTAAGATGTTATTTGTCAAGATTTTATTTATTTTCCTAGTTTGCTGAGAGTTTTGTTTTCACATGTGATTCTTGAAGTTTATCAAAATATTTTTCTGAATTTATTGAATGATCACTGGCTTTTCGTTTTAGTCGACTGGTATGGCAATTTATATTTGGCTTTTGAATATGAATCCAATCTTTTGCTTGTACCCCTGATATAAACCACATATGATCCTGAAATATTAATCTTTTTGTGAATGGCTTAATTTTGCTAATTTTTGTTAAAGGCTCTTGTATCTATATTCATGAGAAACATTAGAATCTATTTTAGTGTCTCTGATTTTGGTATCATGGTAATGCTGGCCTCTCCTTGTATGGAGAAGTGGACTCTCCTTTTCTATTGTCTGAAAGAGTTTGTGGCAGATGGTCCAGTGAAGCCATCTGGGTGCAGATGTTCTCAGTAGCTATGTTTTTTAACTACAAATTATATTTGTTTAACCCACGCAGGTTATTTATGATATTTATTTCTTCTTAAGCAGGATTTAGTGGCATATATCATTCAAGGAGTCTGTTCATTTTATCTAAGATGTGTCTACTGGTATAAAATTGTTAACAATATTTGCCAAGAATATGAAAATATGTTTGGGCGATAGTGATAGACAGAGAAACCCAGCATGCTGAAGTTCATGGGGTTGCAAAGATTTCGACACGACTTAACGACTAAACAACAGCAACATGCATCCATAGGATCTGTAGTAATGGCCCTCTCTTCTCATTTCTTATATTTATCATTTTTGTCTTCAGCACTATTTTTACCCCAGTCAGTCTGAATAGAGGTTTATTGTTAATAATTTCATTGTCTTTATAAAAAACAAATTTGTGTCTGTTAATTTTTCTATTATTCTATCTTCTATTTTATTACTTTCTGTTTTACTTTATTTTATCCTTTCTTTAGCTTATCTGGAATTAATTTGATCTCCTTTTTCCAGTTTGTTTTCTTAAACTTTAGGAGCTTAATTATTAAATTGAAACTTTTCTTCTTTCTTAAAATACGTGTTTAGTTCTACCAAGTTTCCTCTTTTGCTTTGGATATATCCCATAACCTTTGAAATGTTTTGTTTTCACTTTAATTGGTCAAAATATTTATCATTTTTAAATTTTTTTTCTATTACCCATGGATTATTTAGAAGATTGTCATTTAATTTCCACATACTTAAAACTTTTTGAATTGCATAAATATTTTTTTTAATATTGTTAGTGATTCCTGGTTTAATTTAGTTGTCATTAGAGAACATGTTTTTTATTTCAATGCTTTTCAATTTATTTTTCTATTGTACAATCTATTTTCATCAGTGTGCACTTGAAAAGAATGTGTGTTCCTGTATTTTTAGGTGGAGTGTTCTATTGGTCAATTTGGTCAATTTGATTGATAGTGTTTTTCTTCTGGGGCTTCCCAGGTGGCGCTAGTGGTACAGAACAGATGAGACTTCCATCCCTGGATGGGGAAGATCCCCTGGAGGAGGTCATGGCAATCCACTCCAGTATTCTTGCCTAGAGAATCCCATGGACAGAGGAGCTTAAGGGGCTACAGTCCATAGGGTCACAAAGAGTTGGAAATGACTAAAGTGACAGCATGTGTGCCTGCAAACACAGGTTTTTCTTCTATGCTCTTATTGATTTTTGTTCACATATCATGTCAGTGTTTGAAACAGAGAGATCAATATAATCACTAAAACTGACTACAGCTGTGGGCATTTTGCCTTCAGCAATTCAAAGAAAATATTAATATAATTAGTAATTTATGGATAATAACAATAGAAATTCACTTTATTATCAAACCTATTAACTTTAAATTATACTACTGATAATTCAGATTTTCCAGTAGTACTTTATGATTCCCCCAAATCAAAACGTGATTTATAGTTATTTAAATTTTGAGAAACTCAAATAGAATATTGTAAATAAATATTGTAAAAAATCTTGAAATTTGCTATTGGTCCATTAGAACATCCATATATTCCTGCATTTTAGAATAGTATAACATCAAATAATTTTTATAGTATATTTACAGAATCATATGCATGATGAATTTAAACTATCCTTTCATTATCTTAGGAGTAACTCTGCCAAATAAAAACATGAAAAGGTACCATATTATGTAGGGCCATGGGCTTCCCTGGTGGCTCAGACAGTAAAGAATCTGCCTGCAATGCAGGAGACCTGGGTTCAATCCCTGGGTTGGGAAGATCCCCTGGAGGAGGGCATGGTAACCCACTCAAGTATACTTGTCTGGAGAATCCCCATGGACAGAGGAGCTTGGTGGGCTATAGTCCATGCAGCTGCAGAGAGTTGGACATGACTAGTGACTAAGCACACATATAGGCTGTAGTAAAGATCTGGAGTTTTATTCTAAATATGACAGGAAACCATATTGTGTAGGGAATAGGGCAGTAATGTTATTTACATTTTAGAAGAAACACTCAAGCTGCTGTGTGAAGAAAAGGCTAAAGGTGAAAATGTTTCCTTGTTATAGTAGTAGAGACATAGCGTAGGGAGTGTGAAGTGGTTGTATGAACCATATGATTTCAAAGGCATTTTTAAGAAATTCTGCTGCCGTACTGAAGAGAATTTAAGAGAAAGAAGTGAACAGTGTCTTTCTTAGTAAACATTAAAGATATCAATTTGGACAATGTATTTGTGAGATTTTTGTTTAGGCTAGACATATATTTTGTAATAACCTACGTATAAATAATTTTTGGAGACATGGTAGGGAATAAGATTTCCTAGAGATTAAGAGTAGATAGGTCTGAGATGATGATGTTGTTGCTGTTGTTCAGTAGCTCCGTCATGTCTAGCTCTATGACCTCATGGACTGCAGCACACCAGGTTTCCCTGCTCCTGCTGCTGCTAACTCGCTTCAGTCATGTCCAACTCTGTGCAACCCCATAGACGGCAGCCCACCAGGCTCCCCCATCCCTGGGATTCTCCAGGCAAGAATACTGGAGTGGGTTGCCATTTCCTTCTCCAATGCATGAAAGTGAAAAGTGAAAGTGAAGTCACTCAGTTGTGTCCGACTCCCAGCGACCCCATGGACTGCAGCCTACCAGCCGTCTCTGTCCATGGGACTTTCCAGGCAAGAGTACTGGAGTGCATTGTCATTGCCATCACCAACTCCTGGAGCTTGCTCAAAATCACGTCCATGTCAGTGATTCCATCCAACCGTCTAATCCTCTGTCATCCCCTTCTCCTCCCACCTTCAATCTTTCCCAGCATCAGGGTCTTTCTAATGAGTTGGCTCTTTGCATCAGGTGGCCAAAGAATTGGAGCTTCAGCTTCAGCATCAGTCCTTCCAATGAGTAATTCAGGACTGATTTCCTGTAGGATTGACTGGTTTGATCTCCTTGCAGTCCTTGGGACTCTCAAGAGTTTTCTCCAACACAACAGTACAAAAGCATCAATTCTTCAGACTTCTTTATGGTCCAACTCTCACATCCATACATGACTACTGGAAAAACCGTAACTTTGACTAGACAGACTGTTGTTGGCAAAGTAATATCTCTGATTTTTAATATGCTATCTAGGTTTGTCACAGCTTTTCTTCCAAGGAGCAAGCGTCTGTTGATTTCATGGCTGCAGTCACCATCGGCAGTGATTTTGGAGCCCTCCAAAATAAAGTCTGTCACTGTTTCCATTTTTCCCAATATTTGCCTTGAAGTGATGGGACCAAATGCCAGGATCTTCAGTTTTTGAACGTTGAATTCAGCCAGTTTTTTTGCTCTCCCCTTTCACCTTCATCAAGAGGCTCCTTTGGTTCCTCTTCCTGCCATAAGGATGGTGTCATCTGCTCAGTGAATCAGTGAAAGTCGCTCAGTGTGCCCAACTCTTTGCAACCCCATGGACTATACAGTCCATGGAATTCTCCAGGCCAGAATATTGGAGTGGGTAGCCTTTTCCTCCTCCAGGGGATCTTCCCAATCCAGGGATCGAACCCAGGTCTCCCACATTGCTGGAGGATTCTTTACCAGCTGAGCAACAAGGTAAGTCATCTGCATATCTGAAGTTATTGATATTTCTCATAGCAATCTTGATTCTAGTTTGAGCTTCATCCAGCCCAGCATTTCACATGATGCACTCTGCCATGTAAGTTAAGTAAGCAGGGTGACAACATACAGTCTTGATATATCCCTTTTCCAATTTGGAATCAGTCTGTTGTTCTATGTCTGGTTCTAGCAGTTTCTTCTTGACCTGCATACAGGTTTCTCAGGAGGCAGGTAAGGTGGTGTGCTATTCCCGTCTCTAACACTTTTCCATAGTTTTTTTGTGATTCATACAGTCAAAGGCTTTAGCATAGTCAATGAAGCAGAAGTAGGTGTTTTTTGGAATTCCCTTGTTTTTTCTATGATCCAATGAATGATGGAGGGCTCTAAAATTAGACTTTGGTGAAGAGGAAGATTTATTTTAAAAAGCTAAGAAGAAAAAGTCAATGAAACATGATGAAAAGGAAGATAATGTCCCAGAAGCAAGTGAAAAATATTTTTTTAAGAAAAGAGATATCTTTTGTTTTAAATGATGCTAGTGTGTTTTATTGGAGAAGGCAATGGCAACCCACTCCAGTACTCTTGCCTGGAAAATCCCATGGACGGAGGAGCCTGGTGGGCTGCAGTCCATGGGGTCGCTGAGGGTCAGACATGACTGAGTGACTTCACTTTCACTTTTCACTTTCATGCATTGGAGAAGGAAATGGCAACCCACTCCAGTGTTCTTGCCTGGAGAATCCCAGGGACGGGGGAGCCTGGTGGGCTGCCATCCATGGGGTCACACAGAGTCGGACACGACTGAAACGACTTAGCAGCAAGAGCAGCAGGGTGTTTTTTATGATGAGTGCTGAGAATTAACCCATGTTTTTATGGACAAGTCTTTGGTAACCTTTGCAAAAGCGGGCTCAAAAGAAAGTATATTCAAAGTGAGATTAAGGTGGAAAATGTAGAGAAGGATTATAAACAGCTCTTTAAAAATTCTCTAAAGTGTGGCACTTATGAAATATAACTGTAGCTGAAGAAAATTGTCTAAATATATTTGTTTGGGTTGCACATCTGGGTTGATAACCCTTATCTTTGTAAATACTCTTGTTAGTAGAGAGCACCAAAGCTATGTTGAGATAAAGGTTTTGTAAAGTTCATTTTTCCCACCTGTCTGGTAATTCCCATGTCACTTCATAGCAGTTTCTTGTGCACAAGATTCAACCATTTGCCTCAGCAAAAGTATAAGTTTTTATATGCCATGGACATTTGCATTTGTTTATGAATGGCTAGAAACTTCACTTTTAAAATCAAGAGACTACTGGAAATCTCTCTTAATTAGTAGCACCAGTGAAATTCTGGGAGTTGAAAACATCATGATTAACATGATGTCTATCTTCAGTCCCTCAAGGACTTTTTAATTTTGCTTTGAGTCACCATGAGAAAAAGGTACACACAAATCACCTAAAGTTTAGTTTTGAGATGTGCTTGAATCAAATATCGAGCAGAGGTATACCTTGGTGTTTTATGTAGTAAATGTATTCTGCTCTCTATTGACTCCTCATTTTTAGTAAATACATTCAACTTAAAATATTTATCGGGGTGGAGTGTAGAATCAACTATAAGGTAATAAACAATAGATGACCAGGGCATCTTTTTTTCATCCCAAACTTTCATTTACAGGAAACTAATAAAGGCATACTCTATTTCCTCTAAACATTTAGGAAATTTAATAACAATTGATACTTTAAAAAAATTCTAGACACTCCTCATTTAGAGTTTCTGCATGCATGTGTACGTGCATATGTCAGCATGAGTGACATATTTTGTTCTAAAGACAAGACTCTCCAAGAGGACTAGGAAGCATGAGTGTACATCAAGCAACAACATGTGCATAAAGAGATAAGCCAGGGAAGCATGATAGCACAGCAGTGAAAACAAAAGGAACAAGAAACAAAAGTGATACTGTTGACGATAATTATTAATATATACCACTCAGGGGGTTAAGAAACCTAACAGGGTCTGTGTTACAGATTCGACTCATTGATTGCATTGCTTTAAGAGTATTGTTCTCCTACATTAGAGATTAATTGGTGGAAATATTGATAAGGGTAAAAAGTAAACTGGTGTGAATTCCACTCAAGGAGCATACATTCTCAGGGAAAAAATAAGGCCAATACTTTGTTTTGTTATGTGTGTGTATATGCATGTGTGTGTCTGTACATGTGTGTGTGATATATCAATCTGGCATAGCAGCAAATGAAAGTGGTGACCAGACCTCTCCAGACAGCTGTTAGCAGTGTTATTTTGCTAAAAGCAGAAAATTCACTAAATGCATTTTCACTGTCTCTCCCTGAGAATTTTCTTCCAATTGAAATATAGAAAGGGTGATGGGAGAGAGCTTCCCTGGTCCTTATCCTGAGCAGCAAATGTGTGCTTAGTTGCTCAGTCGTGTCCAACTCTTTGCGACCCCAGGGACTGTAGCCCACCAAGCTCCTCTGTCCTTGGGGATTCTCCGGGCAAGAGCATTGCTAAAAATGCAACATATTTATCGAACACTGTATTCTAGGCACTAGTCTCAGTCATGTCCACACAGAACTGTGCTTGAGAAGTGCATGGCAGGAGGATGACAGGTGAGGCACCCTTGGAGTGGCACATAGCATTTGAGGAAGCCTTTCTGGATGTGAAGATGCTCAAAGTCTTAGATCATTAAGTTGGTCACATGAATAGAGAATGGAGGTGTGAAAGCATAAGCAGCTTGATATTACCAGATGTGAAATTCAAGGCTAAGGCAGAGCAAGAGGAAATCTTTAAATGGTGCTAACAAATTGATTTTAACCTTTAAGAAATGAAAATCTATTAAGGATGTTTAAGTAAGGTAGTCATATGATCAGTACAGTATCTTAGCTATGTCATGTTGGCTACCTTATATATGATAGATACAAGGGGGCAAGACTAAATTAAAAAAAAACAAAAACAGTGTAAGGAGAAGGGGCTTTTTCCTGGTTAAGTAGCACTATTAAGAGAGTAAGCACCTGCAACAGAAGCCTGCCGATAGCCTTCCTTCACATCTCATTGAACAGGACGTAATTGTATGCTTGTAATCAGACTTATCATTGTGAAAAGAAATTGGGTGCCAATGATTGATATAAAGAGTTTGGAACTCAACCTCAAACCTGGAAAAAGAGCCACTTCTCCTCCTTGAGTCCCTGAGGGAAATGGTTGAGCCTTGAGCAAAGCTGTGGAGAAGGAAATGGCAACCCACTCCAGTATTCTTGCCCAGAGAATCCCGTGGACAGAGGAGCCTGGTGGGCTACTGTCCATAGGGTTGCACAGAGCCGGACACGACTGAAGCGACTTAGCATGCATGAACAAAGCTGGGTTTCTACCAGTAAGAAAGTATGGTGAAATGTCTAGTTGTATGGTCCACCTTTATCCATCCATCCATCCATAAATCCTTCTGTCTTAAACAGTCTTATATCTCTTTGTATAGTGAATGTAATTATGCCCATTTAATAGAGAGCAATGGAAAGTCAGATATTTTTGGATGACTCACGGAAATCAATAGTGAGCAAAGCTGCAGTCCATAATTTTTACTCTGTCTAGCATATGGCAACCTGGGTTTGATCCCTGGGTCAGGAAGATCCCATGGAGAAGGGAATGGCAACCCACTCCAGTATTCTTGCCTGGAGAATTTCATGGACAATGGAGCCTGGTGGGCTACATACAGTCCATGAGATTGCAAAGAGTTGGACATGACTGAGTGACAGTTTATTACTTAATTACTTACAACAAAGTTCTACTTATGAGCACATGGCAAGTAGCAATACAAAATCAGGCAAAACCTTTAGGAAATTTGACATAAGTAAAAATTGTTACATGGAAAGAGATTTCAGAAGAAAGTGCAAAAGAAACTGAAGCCTTTCAAAGATTCTGACAGTAAAACTGCAAATGGCAAAGAGAAAGATGGAAGGTACCCGAATGATGATGGTAAATACAAAGAACATTACTGAATGGGCTCTGGATTAAAAGTATCTGAATAAAATGTAAAAAATGATGAATGACAGGAGTATAGAGGCAGGAGAATTCTGGGAACTAAGGAACTTGCAGGCAGATTCTTACATTCCTCTTTTAGTAACAATCTCTTTGCTGAGACCTAAGAGGAATAAGGGGCTTCCCAATAGGCAATGGTAAAGAATTTGCCTGCCAACGCAGGAGAAACAAGAGAAGTGGGTTTGATCTCTGGATCAGGAAGATCCCCTGGAGCAGGAAATGGCAACCCACTCCAATGTTCTTGCCTGGAAAATCCAAAGGACAGAGGGGCCTGGTGGGCTATAATCCATGGTGTTGCAGAGTTGGACACCACTAAGCATGCCGCGTGCATGCGTGCATACACACACACACACACACACACACACACACACAAGGAATAAAGGACAATTGAGGGCTCAGGGTCTGTAGGAGTCCTGCTGAAAGCTGGTATGGGGACCTGCCTTTCATAGGTTGAATGAATTCACCTTTTTTTCCCCTTAATATGTATTGGAACTATTATGATCTGAAGTCTCTCATCACCTACTTCTGCTCACGTTCTTATTTCCTTCATAGGCGTTTTCCCCCAATAAATATCTTGCAGTTCTGAATTGTCTTGGGGACTGCTTCTTAGAGAATCAGAAATGAAACAACCTCCCTTTATATCAGATGTAAAAACATGCTGAAGTGACATGAGGTAAAAATAAGAATTTTTGGCAAGAAAATTTGAATTCTTTGTGTACAACGTGGGGCAGGAAGCAGCCCATTAATCAAGACGGAAAATACTGAAGAAACAGAAATGTGAAAAGAGGGATTTAACTGTCTACATTATTAACTACTGTAGTAAAATATACACATCAAAACAAATTTTATAGACTTTGAGACATTATAAAGCACATGAAAATCAAAAGGCTTTACTTTTCTTTCATTGGAATTGCTTTGTATTAGAAGCAACTTATTATAAAACTAGAAATATTATACACAAATACACACACACACAAGCATACAGAAAGAGGAGAGACAGAGAATGAATATATTCACAGAAACATCTAGACTGGTGTTTGAACATACAACTGGACATCATAGCTTAGCCAAATTTATAAATAAAATGAATTATCATATGACCTTATAAATTAAGCAGACAACAATACATAGCAGTTTATAAAAGATATAAATTTGCAGATTCAAGTGCCAAATAATTGTTTGTCTATATATTATATATATATATCACATACACACACTATATAGATATAGTCCATCCATCTGTCTGTTCATCTGCCTGTTTATCTGCCTGTCTATCTGCATATCTAACTAGATACTTTTTCATCCATCTTGCCAAATATAAAATTAGGAACACCTACTGACAGCTACAATGCATGAGGAGACTACAGTTAATTATTTTGTTTCCCAGTTTTATTGAGATATAATTGATACAATTAAAATACATTTTAAGATGTACATGATGATTTGATATATGGATACATTGTGAAATGTTTACCAAAATCAAATTAATAAACACATCCATTACTGATGGCTCAGCAGGTAAAGAATCCAGCTGCAGTGCAGGAGCCATAGGAGACATAGGTTCAATCCCTGGGTAAGAAAGATTCCCTGGAGGAGGAAATGACAAGCCATTCCAGTATTGTCTGGAGAATCCCATGGACAGAAAAGCCTGGTGGGCTACAGTCCATGGGGTCACAAAGAATCAGATACAACTGAGCAACTAACATTTTTCATCACCTCACAACTATCTTTTTCTCTTTTCATTTAGTTATCTATTTTTGATGAGAAAGTTTAAGATCTACTCAGCAAACTTCAAGTACACAATGCTTCCTTGCACTTTTGCTCAGTCGTGTCTGTCTCTGTAATCCCATGGACTATAGCCTTCCAAGCTCCTCTGTCCATGGAATTCTCCAGGCTAGAATACTAGAGTGGGTTGCAGTTTCCTACTTCAGGGGATCTTCTTGATCCAGGAATCAAACCCATGTTTCTTGTGTCTCCTGCATAGGCAGCAGATTTTTTTTAACCACTGTGCCACCTGGGAAGCCCCAAGTATACAATACATTGTTGTTAAGTCATGTCCAACTCTTTGCAACCCCACGAACTGCAGCATATCAGGCTTTCCTGACCCTTACTATCTCCCAGACTATTAACTATATCATCATGCTGTATATTAGATCCTTGGACCTATTTATCTTGTAACTTAAATCTTGTACTCTTTGACCAACATCACCCTATCCCCCAGGTTCTGGCAACTACCATTCTATTTACTCTTTCTGAGTCTGATTTTTCTTTTTTTTCAGAGTCCGCATTTAGGTGACACAAATAGTATTTTTCTGTCTTATTTTAGTTATGATAATGTTCTCTAGGTACACCCATGTTATAACAGATGGCAAAACTTCCTTCTTATTATGGCCAAATAATAGTCCTCCAAGTGTGTGTGTTGTATTTTTTAATCCATTTATCCTTCAATAAACACATAGGTTGTTTCTATATCATAGCTATTGTGAATAACGCGGCAATAAAATCAGAAGTACAGATATCTCTAAGACATTGATTTCATTTCTCACTCCAATGATCCAGGAGTGTGATTGCTGGATCATATGGTAGTTCTATATTTAATTTTTTAAGGAACACCCATACTGTTCCATGTAACTATAACAATTTACATTCTGACCAAGAGTGTATGAGGATTTCATTTTCTCTACATCTTCATTATCACTTGATGTTATCTTTTTGATAATAGAAATGCTAAGAAATTAGAGGTGATATCTCATTGTAATCTTTATTTGCTTTGCTCTGATGGTTTGTGATGTTGAGTTTCTTTTCATCTGTCTGTGGGTCATTTGTCAGCCTCCTTTGGGGTTTCTGTTTAGGTCCCTTATCCCCTTTGTTGCATCAGTTTATTTGGTTATTTTGCTACTGAGTTGTAAGAATTCCTTACATGCCTTTGATACTAACCTATCATCAGATATATGATTAGCAAGTATTTTCTCCCATTTCATAGGTTACCTTTTCATTTTGTTGCTTGATTTTTCCTATGAAAAAAAGTTTTCAATTTGATGCAGTCCCACTTATTTTTGCTTTTGTTGCCTGTACATTTGTCAATAAACCCAAAAAATCATCACCAAGGCCAGTGTCAAGGAAACTTACCCCGTTTTCTTATATGAGTTTTATTATTTTAGTTCTTAAAATTTAAGACATCAATCCATTTGGGGAAGTTTTTGTATATAATATAGGATAAAGGGCCAGTTTCATTCTTTTGTATGTGGATATTCACTGTTCCCATCACCATTTATTGAAAAGACTATCCATTCCTTGTTGTGTATTCTCAGCACTTTCATGGAAAATTAGTTGACCATAAATGCATGGGTTGATTTCTGGGCTCTCTTTTCTGTTCATTGATCTTTCTGTCTGTTTTTATGGCAATTTTGTTTTGATTACCTTTGAAATGTGATCCCTCCAGCGTTGGTCGTTTTGCTCAAGATTACTTTAAGCTATAAAGGGTCTTTTGAGGTTCCATATGAATTTTAGGATTGCTTTTTCTATCTTTGTGAAAAATGCCATCAGAATTTTGATAGGTATTGCACTGAATCTGTAGATAGATTTGGATAATATGGACATTTTAACAATATTAATTAATTTTAATACTGGTTTTAACAATATTAATTTTTCTGATTCATGAACACAGGATATCTTTCCATTATGTTATATATCTTCTTCAATTATTTTCATTAATGCTTATAGCTTTCAATGTACTGATCTTTTACCTCATAGGTTAAATTTATCCCTAATTATTTTATTCTTTTGATGCTATTGTAAATGGGATCTATTTTGTGTAATTTCTTTTTTGGATGTTCATTGTTACTATATAGGAATACAACTGATTTTTGCATGTTGATATTATATCCTCCTGATTTACCAATTTTGTTTATTAACTCTAGCAGTTCTTGGATAGAGTCTTTAGGATTTGCTATATATAATATTGAGTCATATCCAAACAGAGACAACTTTAGTTTTTCCTTTCTGATTTGAATGCTTTTTCTTTTCCTTGCCTAATTACTCTAATTAGAATCTTCAGTGCTGTGTTGAATTGAAAAGGCAAGAATGTGCATTCATGACTTGTACATGATCTTAGAGGAAATGCTTTAACACTGATGAGTATGATTTTTGGCTGTGGGCCTGCCATACATGGCCTTTATTCTGCTGAGATACATTCATTTTGTACCTAATTTTTTAGATTTCTATTATGAAATTATGTTGAACTTTGTCAAATATTCTATCTACAAATACAGATGATTTTCATCCTTCTTTATTTTAATGTAGCATATCACAGTTATTAAATCATGTATGTTGAAACATTTTTTTATCCCAAGGATAAATCCCACATTTTCATAATGTGTGTTCCTTTTAATGCGTTGGTGAATTTGCTTTACTAGCATTTTGTTGAGGGTTTTGCATCTATGTTTATCAAGAATATTGGCCTGTATTGTTATTTTATTATGATGTCTTTGTCTGGCTTTGGTATCAAGTTAATAATAGCCTAATAAATACTTTGAAAGTGTTTCTCCTCTGAAATATTGAGGAGAATTAGTTTTAATTCTTTCTTAAATATTTGGTAAAATTCTCCAGTGAAGCCATTCTGGTTCTGGACTTCACTAGGTTGGCCAAGAAGTTCATTCAATTTTCCCACACCAGCTATGGAAAAATCCAAATGAAGACTTGGCCAACCCAATACTAAGAATCTTTGGGTAAAAGAATTTTTGATGAACCTCACGATATTTCAGGGCTAGTTTACTGAAAAGTATACTGCTGAAATTATCTGTGAAACTGGTTAAACCTAAGAACGTATAAACAAAAATTTTAATTAAAAAACCAACAATTTGTAGATAAAATATAGTTTTCAAATTCCATATTTAATTTTAATTTTTCTTCTTTAATCTTTTATTATTTTTCAGAAGGTTTAAATTTTCTTTTATTTTAAATTAAAGGAAATTCAGAATTCCTAAACTGTATGTGTTCTCTACAGTATGAGAAAACAGGTAGGACTTGTCTCTCCATTCTAGCAGACTTATTCATTTTTAAAATAAATATATTCACATAGTCTAAGTGTGTGCCTCAAAGACACACACATATGTGTGTGTGTGTGTGTATAGTAGCATTAATATCAGAGAAGGCAATGGCACCCCACTCCAGTACTCTTGCCTGGAAAATCCCATGGATGGAGGAGCCTGGTGGGCTGCAGTCCATGGGGTCGCTAAGAGTCAGACACGACTGAGCGACTTCACTTTCACTTTTCACTTTCATGCATTGGAGAAGGAAATGGCAACCCACTCCAGTGTTCTTGCCTGGAGAATCCCAGGGACGGGGGAGCCTGGTGGGCTGCTGTCTATGGGGTCGCACAGAGTCGGACATGACTAAAGCGACTAGGCAGCAGCAGCAGCATTAATATAATTCTTATATATCAGAATAGTTCAGTTCAGTCTCTCCGTGACCTGCATGGACTGCAGCATGCCAGGCCTTCCTATCCATCACCAACTCCTAGAGTTTACTCAAACTCATGTCCATTGAGTCGGTGATGCCATCCAACCATCTCATCCTCTGTCATCCCCTTCTCCTTCCACCTTCAATCTTTCCCAGCATCAGGGTCTTTTCCAATGTGTCTGTTCTTCTCATCAGGTGGCCAAAGTATTGGAGTTTCAGCTTCAGCATCAGTCCTTCCAGTGAATATTCAGGACTGATTTCCTTAAGGATGGACTGGTTGGATCTCCTTGCAGTCCAAGGGACTCTCAGGGTCATCTTCAACACTACAGTTCAAAAGCATCAACTCTTTGGCACTCAGCTTTCTTTGTAGTCCAACTCTCACATCCATTCATGACTATTGGAAAAACCAAAGCTTTGACTAGTTGGACCTTCATTGACAAAGTAATGTCTCTGCTTTTTAATATGCTGTCTAGATTGGTCATAACTTTCCTTCCAAGGAGCAAGTGTGTTTTAATTTCATATCTGAATACCAATTTCAACTTGTATTGTTACAGTCCATTTTATTAGGTAGTATACTATTTAACCGTTTTGTTGAATTTAAAAATCTAACGACTTTCTTGTAAATCAAGTTTTTCACTTAATATGTAGTCATTAAATCTATGATTTTTACTTGATAGAATTTTAATTTTCTACTCAACTACTTTATAAAATAATATGTTTAAGCTTCAATTCCTGAAATTATATATGATTTAGTTGTGGATCAAATACTACAGTGATTTTTTTTCTGATAGTGGATAAATAGAGTGTTACACATGGATATAAGTTGATATATATAAAAGCTATTTATAAGCTGCAAATAGTGTAGGAAATTGATATGTGCAGATCTATAATCTTTTAAAATTACATCTATAAGAAATAGAAATGAAAATTAAGAGGGAACAAATTCTAGCATTTCCTTCAAAGTCATTACTTCAAAAGAATATCCATCACCACACTATTATTCATCATTGTACAAAATGTGTCCATTCAAACACATAGAAAAAAGAAAATGAGGTAAACGTACTAGAATGGAAGGAACAATATTATGCTTTTCTCTGGGCAATAGAAATCTCTTTCTATAAAACAAGTCCAAAAATATAAGCCAGAAAAATAGTAAAATATTAGAATGTAAAGGTGAATAAATTCAATTAAGTTGCTGAATACTACTGAACATTTTTAAGATGGCCAATTAGGAAAATGAGTCCATCTAAAAGTAACAATCAGGACTTTTACTCACGTAATGTAACAGTACACACGAGACAAAAAGAGGCAGGCTCCTCAGTGTTCTATTTGCCTTCACAGAATGGCACTGGGTGAGAGTCAGGAAGATACAACTCACTAGGGAGAACTGTCCCCCTGCCAAGGAGCCTGAATGAAAGACTGCTACCTATTATGGACTCATGAACCAAGGCAGAAGGGAGAGAAGAAAGGGCTAAAAGTGGAAAGGGACTGAGTCATGGTGGAGAAAAATGCCTCAAAAATGACATTATCCATGCCAAGCTACTACATAACAAAAAACATATTGTTTCAAAAAACATATTGTATCATTTAATTAATTCATATTTTCATTATGAAATATTTAAAATACAATGAAAAGGTGAATGCTAACATGAATTCATGAACTTAATGTTAGGAATTATCAACATGCTTTATTTCTTGATTCATATTTTAAAGTAATATAACCTTTATTACATAAACATGTGGACACAGATACTGTAGAAAGAAAATATCTATAAATGAAAATGACAGAATGAAAACTTCATGGTTATCTTATTCTAAGATAATTTGATGATGTTCAGTTGCTCAGCTGTATCTGACTCTGTGACCCTATGGACTGCAGCATGGCCAGGCTTCCCTATCCTTCACCATCTCCTGGAGTTTGCTTAAACTCATGTCCATTGAGTCAGTGATGCATCCAGCCATCTCATCCTCTGTCATTCCCTTCTCCTCCCACCTTCAATCTTTCCCAGAATCAGGGTCTTTTCTAATGAGTCAGCTCTTATCAGGTGGCCAAAGTATTGGAGCTTCAGCTTCAGTATCAGTCCTTCAAATGAATATTCAGGACTGATTTTCTTGAGGATTGACTGGTTTGATCTCCTTGCAGTCTAAGGGATTCTCAAGAGTCTTCTCCAACAACACAGCTCGAAAGCATCAGTTCTTTGGTGTTCAGCCTTCTTTATGGTCCAACTCTCACATCAATACATGACTAATGGAAAAACCATAGCATTGACTAGACAGAGCTTTGTTGGCAAAGTAATGTCTCTGCTTAGTAATACACTGTCTAGGTTTGTCATAGCTTTTCTTCCAAGGAGCAAACGTCTTTTAATTTCATAGCTGAGGTCACCATCTGCAGTGATTTTGGATCCTCAAAGAATAAAGTCTCTGTTTCCATTCTTTCCCCATCTTTTTGCCATGAAGTGATGGGAACAGATGCCTTGATCTTCATTTTTTTAACATTGAGTTTTAAGACAGTATTTTTACTCTTCTCTTTCACTTTCATCAAGATGATCTTTAGTTCCTCTTTGATTTCTGCCATATGGGTGGTTTCATCTAAATACCTGAGGTTATTGATATTTCTCCTAGCAATCTTGATTCCAGCTTGTGCTTCATTCAGCCCAGCATTTTGCATGATGTTCAATGCATGTTAAATAAGCAGGGTGAAAATATACTGCTTTGATGTACTCCTTTCCTAATTTTGAATGAGTTCGTTGTTTCATGTCTGGTTCTAACTGTTGCTCTTGGCCTGCGTACAGATTTCTCAGGAGTCAGGTAAGGTGGTCTGGTATTCCCATCTCTTGAAGAATTTTCAGTTTGTTTGATCCACACAATCAAAGCTTTAGTGTAGTCAATGAAGTAGATGTTTTTCTGGAACTCTCTTGGTTTTTCTATGATCCAAAAAATGTTGGCAATTTGCCATTCTGAGAACCTTATTGTAGATGTTTACATTTCCTTTAGTTTGTGTGTGTATGTATATATATTTTTTATTTTTACTAAAATGTGATCATATAGTATATGCTCTTTTGTACCCTATTTTTCCTAGTAATGATTTCCATTTGTTCTTGAACTCAAGTTTGTCTTAATAATTTAATAGTTTGCTTAAACCAGTATGCAATGACAACCATGTATCGCACTTTACTTTCATGCCATTGAAATCACCTCTAATCTAGCACAGATCCTTTTTTATTATTTATACAAAAGTGATCAATGCAAAGAAATAGAGGAAAACAATAGAAAGGGAAATACTAGACATCTCTTCAAGAAAATTAGAGGTACCAAGGGAATATTTCATGCAAAGATGGGCTTGATAAAGTACAGAAATGGTATGGACCTAACAGAAGCAGAAGATATTAAGAAGAGGTGGCAAGAATACACAGAAGAACTGTAGAAAAAGATCTTCACAACCCAGATAATCACGATGGTGTGATCACTCAACTAGAGCCAGACAACCTGGAATATGAAGTCAAGTGTGCCTTAGGAAGCATTAGTATGAACAAAGTTAGTGGAAGTGATGGAATTCCAGTTGAGCTATTTCAAATCCTGAAAGATGATGCTGTGAAAGTGCTGCACTCAATATGTCAGCAAATTTGGAAAATTCAGCAGTGGCCACAGGACTGGAAAAGGTCAGTTTTCATTCCAATCCCAAAGAAAGGCAATGCCAAAGAATGCTTAAACTACTGCACAATTGTACTCATCTCACATGCTAGTAATGCTCAAAATTCTCCAAGCCAGGTTTCAGCAATATGTGAATTTGAACTTCCAGATGTTCAAGCTGGTTTTAGAAAAGGCAGAGGAACCAGAGATCAAATTGCCAACATCTGTTGGATCATAGAAAAAGCAAGAGAGTTCCAGAAAAGCATCTATTTCTACTTTATTGACTATGCCAAAGCCTTTTACTGAGTGGATCACAGCAAACTCTGGAAAATTCTGCAAGAGATGGGAATACCAGACTACCTAATCTGCCTCTTGAGAAATCTGTATGCAGGTCAGGAAGCAACAGTTCGAACTGGACAAGGAACAGACTGGTTCCAAATAGGAAAAGGAGTACGTCAAGGCTGTATATTGTCACCCTGCTTATTTAACTTATATGCAGAGTACATCATGAGAAACCCTGGACTGGAAGAAGCACAAGCTGGAATCAAGATTGCCAGGAAAAATATCAATAACCTCAGATATGCAGATGACACAACCCTTATGGCAGAAAGTGAAGAAGAAGTAAAGAACCTCTTGATGAAAGTAAAAGAGGCGAGTGAAAAAGTTGGCTTAAAGCTCAACATTCAGAAAACTAAGATCATGGCATCTGGTCCCCTCACTTCATGGCAAATAGGTGGGGAAACAGTGGAAACCATGACAGGCTTTATTTTGGGGGGCTCCAAAATCACTGCAGATGGTGACTGCAGCCATGAAATTAAAAGACACTTACTCTTTGGAAGGAAAGTTATAACCAACCTAGACAGCATATTAAAAAGCAGAGACATTACTTTGTCAATAAAAGTCCATCTAGTCAAGGCTATGGTTTTTCCAGTAGTCATGTATGGATGTGAGAGTTGGACTATAAAGAAAGCTAAGCACCGAAGAATTGATGCCTTTGAACTGTGGTGTTGGATAAGACTCATGAGAATCCCTTAGACTGCAAGGAGATCCAACCAGTCAGTCCTAAAGGATATCAGTCCTGGGTGTTCATTGGAAGGACTGATGTTGAAGCTGAAACTCCAATAATTTGGCCACCTGATGCAAAGAGCTGACTCATTGGAAAATACCCTGATGCTGGGAAAGATTGAGGGCAGGAGGAGAAGGGGATGATAGGGGATGAGATGGTTGGATGGCATCACCAACTCAATGGACATGAGTTTGGGTAAACTCCGGGAGTTGGTGATGGACAGGAAGGCCTGGCGTGCTGTGGTTCATGGAGTCGCAAAGGTCAGACTCGACTGAGTAACTGAACTGAATTAATGGGTAAGTTAATTAAATAAGTATAAAATTAATGTACCAATCGAAGGAATAAGCACAGTGAAGAAAAGCAATGCACAATCTGGAGATTGTGGTGTGGTGCACTGTTAAGGTATGATCATCGCCCTCCTTTCTAAAGAGAGAGCACTTCAGCAGACATTTCAATTATGTGAATGCCATGTATATTGAACTTAAATATTTGAGACTTCATAGTTATAGGTTATTCATATTCTGTTATCTTCCAACCTTGTCCTTCAGAGGATTTAAAAATGCGGTATTTAATCTAATTTCTTAATAATAATAATTAAGGTTATAAGATGAACTTCCCTGATGGCTCAATGGTAAAGAATCTGCCTGCCAATTTGGGATTCAAGGGTTCAATTTGTGGGTCAAGAAGATCCCCTGGAGAAGGAAATGGCAACCCACTCCAATATTCTTGCCTGGGAAATCCCATAGACAGAAAAATCTGAAGTCTACAATCCATAGGTTTGCAAAGAGTCAGACATAACTTGGTGATTAAATACAAAAATGTCATGAGACATTATTTCTAAAAGCAGATATTAACACTTACAAAAGAAAGGATAAATATTAGCCTCTGAGGACTTACCTATAGGAACAGAGATTAGATTTTTCCTTGATTTTTCTTTTATAAGAGCTCACTTTATTATTTTAAACATGTTATTTGTATAATTTTGTGATTAAAGAATGAAAAGATACTACATGAGAATTTTTTTTTTATTTTAAGGACACTAAAAGGTGAATTTCAAAGAGTATTTTAAACATAAAGAAAGTTAAAAACTTTAAATTGTAATGCCTCAATGTTTTAGGTGCCAAAAACCAAATGCTCTTTTGCTTTATGTAACAGTTCATTCAGAATTAGCCCAATTCCTTGGAGTTAAAATGAACTGGTAGTTGCATTCTCAATATCTGATTGCCTTTACCATCTTGTCCTGAAGAAACTGAAGCAACTGAAATAACATAAATTTTTTTTCTAAGAAGCATTGCAAGACCTTTCCTTTGTCCTAACCATTTTGACATCTATTTTCATCAAGAAAAGAAATGGAAGTGAGCTATCAGCCACTAGCATTTGAGACTGGGTTAACGTATCCTGCAGGCTCTAGAGTCCTGTTTCCATAGAAATAAAGTTTGGATTGTTGAAAATAGAAGATAGATTTTAAAACCAGTGTGTGTTCTTCTACTAGTGAAAAATTGTGCAGATCTGTTTTCACATTTGTAAGACAAGGGTGGTAGAATAATTCTATCTGAGCTTTCCAATGTGATCTGAAAGTCTATGGGGGAGAAATGAAACTTCCATAAATTTTGAGTTGAGAAGTACAGGCATATTAGTTTATTAACAATGACATAAGAGCACCATAATGCTTCCTAAGAGATCAGAAACATCAAAGCTTTCTGTTTATTGTAGTTTGAAAGCTCTAATGTACTTAGTCTGCATTCGTGATTTAGTCACTTGAGAGAATACAGAAAGCTGGCATTTTAAAGCTTGAATTTAATAATTGGAAATAAGAGTAGAAATACTTTTATCCCTTCTAAGATGAAACCAAACACTGAATGTGCATCTTCATTGTTTGATTGCTGATGTGGACATACTGAAATCAAAGAATACAACTGCAAATAATTTCTATCAAGGTGGTTTGGGACATTTAACATCGTCTTCTCTTTTACATGTAACTGTATTTTTGAAATGGAATATTATCAAAGTTTGTTATTAGAGGATCAGTGTAGGCATTTTTAATAGCCTAGGAATATTGGATAATGGGAGAAGTAAATTATAGGCATCAAATTTTCAGGTGACTACTCATTGGACAAGACCCTGACACTGGGAAAGATTGAAGGCAGGAGGAAAAGGGGATGATAGAGGATGAAATGTTTGGTTGGCATCACTGACACAATGGACATGAGTTTGAGCAAACTCTGGGGGTTGGTGATGGACAGGGAACCCTCAGTTCAGTTCAGTTCAGACGCTCAGCCGTGTCCAGCTCTTTGCGACCCCATGAATCGCAGCACGCCAGGCCTCCCTGTCCATCACCAACTCCTGGAGTTCACACAGACTCACATCCATCAAATCAATGATGCCATCTAGCCATCTCATCCTCTGTTGTCCCCTTCTCCTCCTGCCCCCAACCCCTCCCAGCATCAGAGTCTTTTCCAATGAGTCAACTCTTCGCATGAGGTGGCCAAAGTACTGGAGTTTCAGCTTTACCGTCATTCCTTCCAAAGAAATCCCAGGGCTGATCTCCTTCAGAATGGACTGGTTGGATCTCCTTGCAGTCCAAGGGACTCACAAGAGTCTTCTCCAACACTACAGTTCAAAAGCGTCAATTCTTCAATGCTCAGCCTTCTTCACAGTCCAACTCTCACATCCATACAAGACCACAGGAAAAACCATAGCCTTGACTAGACAAACCCTTGTTGGCAAAGTAATGTCTCTGCTTTTCAATATGCTATCTAGGTTGGTCATAACTTTCCTTCCAAGGAGTAAGTGTCTTTTAATTTCATGGCTGCAGTCACACCCCACTCCAGTACTCTTGGCTGGAGAATCCCATGGACGGAGGAGCCTGGTAGGCTGTAGTCCATGGGGTTGCTAAGAGTCAGACATGACTGAGCGACTTCACTTTCACTTTTTACTTTCATGCATTCGAGAAGGAAATGGCAACCGACTCCAGTGTTCTTGCCTGGAGAATCCCAGGGACGGGGGAGCCTGGTAGGCTGCTGTCCAAGGGGTCACACAGAGTCGGACACGACTGAAGTGACTTAGCAGCAGCAGCAGTCACCATCTGCAGTGATTTTGGAGCCCAAAAAAATAAAGTGTGACACTGTTTCCACTGTTTCCCCTTCTATTTCCCAGGAAGTGATGGGACCGGATGCCATGATCTTCGTTTTCTGAATGTTGAGCTTTAAGCCTACTTTTTCACTCTCCACTTTCACTTTCATCAAGAGGCTTTTGAGTTCCTCTTCACTTTCTGCCATAAGGGTGGTGTCATCTGCATATCTGAGGTGATTGATATTTCTCCCGGCAATCTTGATTCCACATTGTGTTTCTTCCAGTCCAGCGTTTCTCATGATGTACTCTGCATATAAGTTAAATAAGCAGGGTGACAATATACAGCCTTGACGTACTCCTTTTCCTATTTGGAACCAGTCTGTTGTTCCATGTCCAGTTCTAACTGTTGCTTCCTGACCTGCATACAGATTTCTCAAGAGGCAGGTCAGGTAGTCTGGTATTCCCATCTCTTTCAGAATTTTCCACTGTTTATTGTGATCCACACAGTCAAAGGCTTTGGTATAGTTAATAAAGCAGAAATAGATGTTTTTCTGGAACTCTCTTGCTTTTTCCATGATCCAGCGGATGTTGGCAATTTGATCTCTGGTTCCTCTGCCTTTTCTAAAATCAGCTTGTTTATGGGGTTGCAAAGACATGACTGAGCAACTGAACTGAACTGAGCCTGATAAAGTGAGAGTAATAGAAATAATATGTTAAGACTTGGATTTTTTTTATACATACCCTGCTTTAAATTATTTCTTGATATCTAAAATTATAGATTTATCCATGCTTCTCCTTTGCCTCATTTCACAAGACTAGGGGAATTACTGGTTTGATGCTTTCCAGAAGTTTTAACAAAGAAAAAACATTTCCATGATAACCCTGGATTTATCTGGCACTAATTTCTCTTAAAAAAATAGTAGCCCAACTACTGTACTGTATTTACTGCAAGCCTATATTTGATATACTCTGAAAACATAGAAATCGATCAGTCATGAATATATGACATTTTCTTTAACAGGAGACCAAGGAAAGCAGATCAAAGTAGAGTCAGATTAAAGCAAAATTATAAGCATTAGCCAGTTAAATTGTCTATCCACAGTTGGAACCATTCTGAACTTGATTTAAAGTAATTATGACTCCTATTACGGGTTGGCTTAGAACAAGCCAGTACTAGCTGATTATTGAGGTTCCAACTCTTGGACCTGAAAAATTCTTAGTAATTCTAATTTCCCAAGAGGATATCTTGAACAGTAGATTCAGCTGATGTTAATAGAGAGAAAATCTGTAGCCATAAATTTTCAGGAACCTCGATGTTTAGGATTCTTTGACCATTCTACTCGTAGGGATTTGATGATGATATGACCTCCCATTATATTTCACACTGCTAACCCAACCCCAAATTATTAGGCTTTGAGAAAGGTTGAGGAACATACTGTTAACCTATAGTTCTAGGATTTAGAAGTTGCAGAGAAGCATGGTAGAGTGGTTTATGGTTGAAATCTGTGTAACACTTCTGCATGTACAACTGGAGCTATTACAAAGAAATATCTCTTGTACTCATAGGGAAAATACTGAAAGGAAGGTTCCACCCCCTTTTCTACACTGAAATGTTTCTGGATCTTTTCCAAATAGTGCTTATCAACCTCATACAATCTGCTAAAATTTAGATGATTAACAATGCCAAATGAAAGAAATAGCCATGATCGAGGAGGAGAAATGGAAATAGATCTAGAAGTAATATTCTCCTCATTACATTTTATTGGATGAGTCTTAGTATTTGATTCAAAGCCCTGAATGAACTAATTTCTGCCTAGCTCATGGAAGCTGTCTCCTGTTAATAATCCTTAGATATGTTAAATTTTCCCATTTAGTCACTTATTCTCAGTGTCTACAAAAACATGCAGTGTTCAGTATTGAACAAAGCAAAGTCTCTGTCCTAGGCATTTATTTTCTAGTCTGGGGAGTAGGATGGGTCAAGATAAAAGATAAAATATAAATGATTACATAAGATAATTTCAGATAGTGATGAATGCTAATCAGAAAAGAAGTAAAAGATAATTAATGAGTTACTGAATTGAAGAATGGTCCCCAGGATTTGGGTCTTTCAAGAAGATGACCTATGAATAAAACCTGAATAATGAAAAAGAGGCAATCTCAGGGTGTTTGAGGAGACTCTGAGGAAAGAGAATGGAAGAAAAACATCCTGAGATTGAAATGATGTTGCTGCATTCAAGACAGAAAAAAAAAGCTCATATGGCCAAAGTATAGTTGGGTCGGGAGAGTTTGGAAAGACACATGTCATGTAGATACTGTATATAGTCAATGGATATTATCAGCAGCATTGTCTGAGAGCTTATTCTTGGTCCCCATTCCAGACCTACCAAATTAGAATCGGTAGGGCTGGTTCTAGGTAATTTGTACGCATCATGAAATTTGAATTAGCACTCACTCGTATATGTACAATTCTAGGAGTGTTATTTAGGTAGTGGTATTAGTCTTGATGAAGGTAAAAGAGGAGAGTGAAAAATTCAATATTCAGTAAACTAAGATCATGGCATCTCATCCCATCACTTCAGGGCAAATAGATGGGAAACAATGAAAACAGTGACAGACTTTATTTTCTTGGGCTCCAAAATCACTGCAGATGGTGACTGCTCCTTGGAAGAAAAGCTATGACAACCTAACAGCATACTAAAAAGCAGAGAGATTACTTTGCCAACAAAGGTCCATATAGTCAAAGCTACAATTTTTATAGTAGTCACATATGGATGTGAGAGTTGGGCCATAAAGAAAGCTGAGCACTGAAGAAAAGATGCTTTTGAACTGTGGTGTTGGAGAAGACTCTTGAGAGTCCCTTGGACTGCAAGGAGATCCAACCAGTCTATCCTAAAAGAAAACAGCCCTGAATATTCATTCGAAGGACTGATGCTGAACCTGAAGCTCCAGTACTTTTGGCCACCTGATGTGAAGAGCCAACTCATTAGAAAAGGCCCTGATGCTCAGAAAGATTGAAAACAGGAGGAGAAGGGGACGACAGAGGATGAGATGGTTGGATAGCATCACCGACTCAATGGACTTGAGTTTGGGCAAGCTCCGGGAGATGGTGAAGGACAGGGAAGTGTGGCATTGCTACAGTCCATGGGGTCACAAGGAGTTAGACATGACTGAGTGACTGAACAACAACAAATTAATGTTGAAATTTAGGTTAATTTAAATTTGATATCTTTAAATAAGAGTTACTACAAAAACATTGTGTGACTTAAAAAAAAAAAAAAAACAAAAACTGGTTTCTGTAGAGACGGAAAACTGGAAGAAATTACAGTATGATAATTGAGAACTGGACGAGAAATTGAGAGATGGACAGGGAAGCCTGGCATGCTGCAGTCCATGGGGTCACAAAGAGTCAGACACAACGGATGAACTGAACTGAATTGAATTGAGAAATAATTTTGACTTGGAGTAGGTTGGATTCAGGGATCATATCAAAAACATTTTTCCCCAAAAGGTTGTAGGACAAATTGGATCTTGGGTTAAAAAAAATAATAATAACAAGAAATGTTTAAGCAGTTGTGGCTAATTGGATTCTTTTCTGAAATGGAAATAATTAAAGTCAAAAAGGTTTGGTAGGGGAAAAAATGCATATAATGAAGAGTTCAATTATGGAACTGTTGGGTTTGAGAGGACCAATATAGTATGTGAAAAATGCTTACCATTCAATAACAAGAACCCAGAAACCAACCTGATATTTAAAAGAGCAAAAGATCTAAATAGACATCTTACCAAAAAACATATACGCATGGCATAAATACATAGGAAAAGATGTTTTAAATCATTACTCATTAGGTAAATTTAAGTATAAACCAAAATTATATGTCACTACCTACTCACTAAAAAAGAATAAGAATTCTTAGAGTGGCAGTGCTTATATTTGGTGAAAATATGAAGCAACAGGAACCCATGTATTTTTGATATGAATACAAAACTTCTGAAAAGAAGGATGCAATTACCTTCAAAGAGGAAAAAAGTGAGAATGTCATTAGACTGCTGACAAAAAAAAAAAAAAAAAAAATACTAGAATAATTTAAAAAAACCTTTCAAGATTGAGTCAAAATTATTTAAACATAAAACTTTATTATATTTAATGAAATTGCCAATTAAAAATTATAACCATCACTAAAAGATACTTTTTAAATATACAGGATTCAAAAAACCTAGTGTGCATAGTCCTCTGGAAAAGAAAATTATTCATAGTTGAGCAAAACAACAAGAAAAGGGATTGCAAAAAAGAGGAGGGTAGAACATCTAAGAATACCTAAGAAAGACTAAGAGTGACTCAGATCAGCAGTAAGATCAAATCCTATGGTGACAGACATGCTGTAGGCTAGAATAAAATTAGTCCAAATTATGTAAAGAAGTCAGAAGGGCTCATAAAAATGTCCTTAAGAAGAAGACCAGTATCCTCAGAAGCCTGCATTGTATTAGCACAGAGATTCTGTACAAAGAGAGGGGAGGTAAAACAAGTACTTTCCATTGTGATTAAGAGAAAATGAACAAGTTGGGAACTTAAAAACCAGAAAAATCAGTTTTGTGGCATGGAAATTTTCCCCTTGATAGTCATTGGTAAATTAAGATAATAAATTACAAAATAATTATGCTATCCTTCCTAACATTTTCTCCTTACATTTTCTAGTAATGGTCTCTTTGAGCAACATATATTTAATGCCATAAAATAACATCTTACATTTTAGGTATCAAATCCCAGTAATAATTTCACAAGAGATCGTATGTAATAGCAATGTTTTTAATTTTTGAGTGAATTTATACAGAAAACTAGGAAGTCAGTTATTATAGAATAAAATGCTATAGTAACATGAGGATAAAGATGATGTTAGTCAAGACTCAGGCAGAGAAGCAATAGGAGACATACACACACATGAATGTGGGTATATGAATATGTTATGTATGTATTTTATAAAATATTTTAAGGAACTGGCTAGGCAAATCAGAAGTTCATGGGGTAAAGGAGGCAGAGAGGGAAGACTGTATGTGTATGTGCTGAAGTTTGGAGTCTTTTTACTGCATGTTGATAACAGCCTTATATATACCTTTCATGATGTAACCACTGCAGTATCATTGCATAATTTTGTCAATGTATTGATTAGAAAAGAAGCATGATTGTGAGACAGTTTTTGAAAGTGAAACAGTCAGTTGAATATAAAGTGATTTTAAAATATTCTTTTTACTCCATAAAGAGATTTCTTTATTTTGGAAACCCTGAACTGTATCTCTTTGGTTTAAAGCAAAGAAAGAGGTGGTTAAGTGGTGGAAACTACCAGGACAATTACTGATACTGAAAAATAAGCACCATAAAAATGTAGAAATTTAATTTGGCTATCAGAACAGCTCCTTAGCAGCTATTCACTCCTAATCAGCCTCAAGTTGTAATGAATAGAATAATAAGCACCATTAGAATAATTCACTATTCATCAAGAATAATAAACCACTTAGAATAACAAGGCTAAAATAATAAGCCAGTGCTTAAATCATGGGGAAAGATTAGGAGGAAGAAAAGGAGATTCTCAGAGGAGTCGAGATTATTGTTGTTGTGAATTACTGAGCTCCCCTAATGTTATTGAATTCAGTATTGACCTTCTCCATCCCCTACTTCTGCATCCTACTCAGTATCACTCAGTGTGCTCCATAGACCACCTACATCGGACTCACCTAGAGACAGAAAGAGATGGGGGAGCAGGGGTTAGGAGGAGATTGATTTCTAAGACTCCACTCTAACTGGGATCGTTCCTATTTATAAACCTATCTGCTATTTTCCCTCAATGCATTTGCTTCTGCTGTCCCTTCTACCTAGAATGAGCTTGATTTCTAAATTTAGCTGTTAAAAATCTACCCATCATTTAAGGTCAGATCAATAGCTATTTCCTTCTTTATCCTTCTTGAATCCAATACCCCACCCACTTACCCAGCCTATGCAAAGTGGAAGTAGAATTCAGATAACCTCAGGAACAAGAAAAACTAAAAATTACTTAAATTCCTTGAATATGAGAAATATAGAAGAGAAAATCTTAAGATGTTCACTTGAAAACAATTTCTTTTAACAAAGAAACTAAATAGACCTATGTAAAATGGTGCTTAAATTACTGTTACAAAGATAGAATAAAGTAGATTTTTTAAAGTTGATAGAATATAAAGAAAGACAAATACTGATCTCTTTTTATATACAGAATGTAAAACAAACAAGTTCATAGATACAAAGATACAGAAAACAAGTTTGTCATTGCCAGAGGATGAGGCGTGGGAGAATGGGTTGCCTTTTTTTTTTTTTTTTAAATAAATTGAATTTTTAAAAATAGATGTGACTTTCAGTAAGAGATATACAGATATAAAATATAATTATATTTGGTTTTGTTACCTTTACTGCTATGTTTTAAGAAAAATTAACACTTGAAAGGGCTAGAAATAGAGAAGGAAATTTTAGGTCTTTTCTAACCCTGATACTCTCTAGATCAATATTTTTCAGTTTTAGGACTGTTTTCCTTTTCAGCAACTATGTCAGTCAATTGACTGCTCTGTGATTCTCTAAGTTTAACACTATATATATATATATATATATATATATATATATATATAAACATATATATGTTTGTGATGCCTGAATGAGAAATTGCATATATTAATGAGGTGATTTCAGCAAAGCGTTTTGAATAATGTAGTCTGAAGGAATGTGTACACCTATGAAATAGTAGTAAAATTAGCCCTACTTCTCTTTCTCCAATATTTGACTTTCTATAAGCATAACACCTTTAGTGAAAACACTAATATTGATTTGGTCAAGAATTTTTAGCTCTTTTTAATTATACTGTGTTTGTATTCCTGAAGAGAGAAATGATTTAGAATTCATTTAAATATTTATATGATATTTGATAGCTCTGTATTTTATAATACATGATAACTGCTGATATCTTCCTTTAAAGGGAACATGTAGATAATTGTATTCAATGAAAAGCCTGACACTCTGAGAAGCAGGAAGCTCTTTCAGTACTTTTCATATGGCTCATTATGTGGTGAAGAAGTGCATTTACCAAACTGTCTGTCCTTTGGCTGCGGCTTTGATGGGAAAAGCAAACAAGTTCTTTGATATGCATGTTTAATTTTGCATGTGCTCAGTTGCTCAGTTGTTTCTGACTCTGAAACCCCATGGACTGTAGCCCGCCAGGCTCCTCTCCCCATGGATTTCTCCAGGCAAAAATACTGGAGTGGGGTGCCATTTCCTACTCCAGAGGATCTTCCCAAACCAGAGACTGAACCTATGTCTCCTGCATTGGCAGGCAGATTCTTTATCACTAGTGCCAGCAGGGTAGCTGGACTTAATGAATTAAGCTGGACTTAATAAATCCGTACAATCAGTGTAGAAATCAGAAATCAGTACTAAAGTCTGCACAGTTTAACACAACATGGACTACATAAAAATTCTGGCAAAGGATGAACTCCTTTTTTAGTGGTTTAAATTAGGAAAATATTTCCTATGCTTGAAACTGTTTTAACTACCAGTCTTATTGCAAATTCTTATCTGTTCCTTTTCTCTGTTCTTAGCACACTCATGCAGGAGAGAATTAGAAAGAAAACATATGTTTCCAATAATTGTAGTGAATGTATGTTTCCAATAATTGTAGTGAATGCTATGAAAAGCCCTTGGTAATGAAATGAAAACTTTTTTCAAATGATGCCATTAGATAGCAACTAACAAATAATGTTATCATCAGACGTTAATA
Organism: Bubalus kerabau; assembly: GCF_029407905.1. Taxonomy (NCBI): domain Eukaryota; kingdom Metazoa; phylum Chordata; class Mammalia; order Artiodactyla; family Bovidae; genus Bubalus; species Bubalus kerabau. The sequence continues at coordinate 46,674,830 of NC_073633.1, forward strand.
TCTGATATGACCTAAAAAAAGAGAAGCAAATATACTTTTATGGAAAATAGACTGAGCTTTAATTTTATTCTCAACAAAAGTATGTTTTATTTTTTAAGTTCATTGGCTAAAGCCCTAAGAAATATTCCTGTGAAGTTCTGCTCATAGCCAATGTAAAAAATTATGTCTACCCCCCAGCTTCTTATTGTTTGAATCCATTTTTAGCTAACCAAGTCATTGTCAGGATGAAAAACTGCACTCTGGCTGCTTTATCAAGGTGCTCAGTTGCTCGGTCATGTCCAAATCTTTGTGCCCCATGGACTGTAGCCCACCAGGCTCCTCTGCCTATGGAATTTTCCAGGCAAGAACAGTGTAGTGGGGTGTCATTTCCTACTCCACGGGAGCTTCCCGACCCAGGGATTGAACTCATGTCTCTTGGGTCTCCTACACTGGCAGGTGGATTCTTTACCACTAGCACTGCAGCAGACTCCTACAAAATGCCTTTCATCACTGTTGACTTGTATGGAAAACTTATAAGATGATGATTCTGGAAATTAAAACACCCAAAGTATTTGGCCATATCTACAAATAGAGACAAACAAAAATGGGTGCTCATCCTTTTTTTCTTCCTTCCCTCCCTTCCTTTCCCTGCCCCGCTGCCTCACTTTTAGAAAATTAGATGCTATTGAAGGAAAACATTTTCCTCTGCCCTTCTAGGTTCTTCTGGCTGGCCTAAGAATTAAACTGATATGAGAGAGACTAACAGGAGAAAATCAAACAAAAGTTTAATAACATACATACATGGGAAAGACTGAGGAAAACTGAGGAATTCACCAAAATGGTTGAAATCTTCACTTTAAATGCTGTCTTCAGCTTAAAACAAAAGAGACACGTGTACCCCAATGTTCATCACAGCACTGTTTATAATAGCCAGGACATGGAAGCAACCTAGATGCCCATCAGCAGATGAATGGATAAGAAAGCTGTGGTACATATACACAATGGAGTATTACTCAGCCATTAAAAAGAATACATTTGAATCAGTTCTAATGAGGTGGATGAAACTGGAGCCTATTATACAGAGTGAAGTAAGCCAGAAAGAAAAACACCAATACAGTATACTAACGCATATATATGGAATTTAGAAAGATGGTAACAATAACCCTGTGTACGAGACAGCAAAAGAGACACTGATGTATAGAACAGTCTTATGGACTCTGCGGGAGAGGGAGAGAGTGGGGAGATTTGGGAGAATGGCATTGAAACATGTATATTATCATGTATGAAACGAGTCGCCAGTCCATGTTGGATGCACGATACTGGATGCTTGGGGCTGGTGCACTGGGATGACCCAGGAGGAGGGTGTGGGGAGAGGGGAGAGAGAGGGGTTCAGGATGGGGGGCACGGGTATACCTGTGGCGGATTCATTTCGATGTTTGGCGGAGCTAATACAATATTGTAAAGTTTATACCTGTGGCGGATTCATTTTGATATTTGGCAAAACTAATACAGTTATGTAAAGTTTAAAAATAAAATAAAATTAAAAAATAAATAAATAAAAATAAAATTAAATTAAATTAAAAAAAAACAAAAACAAAAGAGAATGTTAGGATAGCGGCTTGGGACTTGAAAGGAGAGAAAGGCAATTGACATGGAGATGGGAGAGAAAATGGTAAAGAAATGTTTGCTGAGCTGTGCAAAGACAGTGGGACACAGAGAGGAATTTTAACACATTTGGCTCATTACCCCCATCTACATACCTAGTTCATACTATAGTCATCTATGGTGATAGCTCCCTTCCTGGAACAGGTCCTCTAACTGCATTCTTTAGACATTTAGGGAGAGGTCATAGCTTCTTCCTGAGTCTTTTGAACCTTTATTGCCAGCATCTTGAGATATTCTGCATGCCAAAGTGATAGTCAAGGGTGCAAATTTTGCTCCCTTGACAGTCTATTCTAAATACAGTCAGAAGGGAAGGGTAGAGCTCCAAGGAATAGGAGCAGGACATCTAGCTAACCAGTACCTTGGGAATAAAAAATAGTTTGAAGACCACTGACTATGAAACAGTGCCTTTTAGATTGTCTGCTAATCTAATAGGCTCAACTTCTTTGAGAACTGTTTTGCCCATTCAAAGACAAAACAAGGTGGATAAATAAGCTAACTGCAATGAGTTCCCTGGGAAAGGGATTTGAGCTAGATCCAGGGATCAGTAGGAATTTGATAAAAAGGAAAATGTAGGCAATCTTATATAAAAGAAACATATTTGCAAATATAAGGAAAAACAGAATATTCTATGTAAATTCCAGTGTGGTTAAACTCTTGAATGTGTGGTGCTGAGGGTGGAAAGTGAGATGGCATTCAATCAGGAAAGGTGTATTTGGGATTAGCAAAGAATTGCAATTCAGGTTTAGCAACAATGGCAAGCTATATGCAAGTCCTTGCACAGGAAGGGAAGGAGAACTCTTATAGAGAGGAAAAGGAAGTTGGGAGGGCTATACTACATTGAGACTATGGCTTTTATTGGCTGAGTTGTTTCCAGGAAAGAAGAGCTCTTTATTTTGGTGGGGCTCTTTTGGGCTTCCCAGGTGGCACAGCAGAAAAGAATCTGCCTACCTATCCAAAAGATGCAGGTTCTATCCCTGGGTCAGAAAGAATCCCTGGAGGAAGAAACAACAGCCCACTCCAGTATTCTTGCCTGGAGAATTCCATGGACAGAGGAGCCTGGCGCCTCAGTCCATGGGTCGCAAAAAAGTCAGACAGAAAGCAAGGAAACAACACACACTATTATTGCAGGCATGAGAGCTCACCCTACTGGTGCCTTGACTTTAATTGGGTTTAATTGGGGTTGCCGTTTATTACAGAGAAGGCAATGGCACCCCACTCCAGTACTCTTGCCTGGAAAATCCTATGGATGGAGGAACCTGGTAGGCTGCAGTCCATGGGGTCGATAAGAGTCGGACACGACTGAGCAACTTCACTTTCACTTTTCACTTTCATGCATTGGAGAAGGAAATGGCAACCCACTCCAGTGTTCTTGCCTGGAGAATCCCAGGGACGGGGGAGCTTGGTGGGCTGCCATCTATGGGGTCGCACAGAGTCGGACATGACTGAAGTGACTTAGCAGCAGCAGCTGTTTATTAATTTTCCCCCCTTTGATAAATATCTTTCTCTGAAAGCACTGCTGATCAAGACTCAGATTTTCTGATTTCACTGGCTTTTGTCCCTTGATGCCTGGAAGGAATTTCCCTAGGTGCAGTGTTTCAAGTTGTAGGGAAAGTGTACAGACTGAAGACTTATTGAGGCCACATGACAGGTAGGAAGGAGAACTCTGAGGCCCTTTGAATCTCAAGTCTTATGTTACTAAGATTATAGACACTGGAGATCATCTGAAAGTTTATGTTACCATCAAAGTTTTGGAAGCAAACTTCCAAGAGGCCTGGTCTGGATATCTTGGGAAAGCTGCCCCATTAGATGTCTACTTCAATTCTGGAAAATCTTTTTCAGTTGATGTGCAGTTTCAGTCCGTGTCCAGTGCTATCTGTAGGTGTGTCTTGTGAATTCTGTTCCCCGGAGACTGGCAGCACAAGGATTTATTAGCAGGGGGCCTCTCCAACTATGATGGAGAGAGACCTCCTGGGGGTGTCTTTTCTAATAGGTGAGACCTCTAGGTTGCAAGGTGTGGTGCTTAAAGTCTTTGTTTCCTGAGAGCACACTGTGAACAGGTTGCTCTACCAAGCATCTTTTAGCAACTAGGCCTTTGCAATATAGGAGTATCTCTCCTTTTATCAGTTGTGAGTCAAAAGAGGAAGGAGCCAGGTGCATTGAGTGTCTAATGGCTGTCTCCAAGAGTGTGAGTTGAGTTCCAAAGAAGGTAGATCTGAGATTTAGGAGGACCAACAGCAATGCTTTTGGCCAAGGTATTAAGGAGGTCTCCAAAATTTTGCCTATTGAGTCTTAATAATGCCACTAAATGCAGTCATCTAAACCAGAAAATTGAAGGTGGTAATTGGAGTGAAACTTGTAAATCCAGCCAAACAGCACGTACTTGTCAAATAACCTGACCAGTAAAATGGGTTCCTGAATTACTGAAGCTCAAGGGAGTTTCCCAAGTAGGGATAGTCTTTTCCAAAGGGACTTTAGTCACATAAGAAGCAGTGACCTGACTGCAGGGCAGGCTTCAGTCCAGTGTGAATGTACAGACAATGAATAAAACATAGTTATACCCGTGAAACATAGGAAGTTGCATGAAATCCATTTGCCAGACCATGAATGGTCCATTAGGCAGTTGAAAATGTTCAGAAACAGTATGAACAGGCTTCCCTGGGTTGTATTTCAGATAAATGGGACAGGTGAAGTAGGCACTTTTTGTGACCTCCTTCATGATTCCCCCACCAATATTGATTCATGAAGACTATCATTTTGTTGGTAGACCAATAGTTTACTGCATGTACAGTAATAAAGGGTGGAAATCTTAAGAGTTTCTAGGAGGACTATGTTGTTATTTGTTCAGAACCAGAGCTCTCTTTTTTCTTTTTTTTTTTTTTTTAATTTTATTTTATTTTTAAACTTTACATAATTGTATTAGTTTTGCCAAATATCAAAATGAATCCGCCACAGGTATCCAACCAATAATTGTTGAATTTCCAATTTTGTTTTCCTTTTCTAAGGCCAATTGTTGGGCTTCCTTAGCTAGTTTTTCTAAGATTTGACTGATTTTGATTCCTTTAAGAGCAGCATTCTTTACAGAAATGTTAGCAAGGTGACACCTCTTAGTTTTCAGAGTCAAGTTTAGAATGCCCCAGAATCTTAATAATAACTGAAGCAGCAGGTAGTAAAAGCATTGGATCTAATAATTCCTAAGCACAGTGGCCATTTCTACTGTATTTCCACTGGAAGTAAGAGGCCACGTTGCCTCTACAGCACTCCAAAGTCTTGAGTTACTCTGAAAGCATATCTATTCTCAGTATAAATATTGATAATTTTGTCCTTGGCTAAAATACAAACCTGGGTTACAGCCCAGACACAAACCTGTTGCACTGGAGTAACTATAGGTAAAAGTGCTGCTCAATAACATCAGAGGAGTTGTTGTAACATATTCAGCACAATGTTGAACATCACCACATTTTAAATAAGAAACCATCAGTAAACCATGAGAAGTCAGTGTTACTCAAAGAATTTCCTGTAGAGCATCGTGAGTCAGGATCTTATCTGTCAGTGCTAAGCAGTTGTGAGGGACTTTGTCAGTGATAGGAGGGATATAGCAGGGTTAGGGTTATTACAACGTAAAAGAGTTATGTGAGAAGCAGTTAATAAAAGGTCTTCATAGGAGTTGAGACAGCTGACTAAGAAATGTTGAGTGTGACAAGAATTCAGGAAAGCTTCTGTGCATGAGGTATAAAAATGGTTAAAGGAGATTCCACAACAATTTTTCCAGTGGCTTTAACCAAAAGGCCAGTGTTTGAAATGATTCTAAGGCAAAGAGAGAATAATACTGTATGTGTCAATAACAGTTCCCATGTTTTGGGTTGAGTACCCCAAGGGCATCCCCTTCCTTTTCATATACAAAAAGGGAAAAGGATATCTGATCTTTGGGAGGCCCAAGGGCAAGTGGATTCATCAACTCTCATTTAAGGCCTTAAAGTCTATGTCACTTGGGTCTTTCGCATAGAACTGGGTTGGACTTGCTACTGTTTAGTAAAACATACAGAGGTTTGCCATACGAGAGATACTTGGAATCCAGTTTTAGTAATAATTGGGCTTCCCTGGTGGCTCAGACAGTAAAGGATCTGCCTGCAATGCAGGAGACTCGGGGGTTTGATCCCTCAGTCGGGAAGATCCCCTGGAGAAGGAAATGACAATCCACTCTAGTATTCCTGCCTGGAGAATCCCATGGACAGAGGAGCCTGGTGAGCTATACAGTCCATGGAATTGCAAAGAGTCGGACACGACTGAGTGACTAACACTTGACTAAACCAAGATAATCTCTCAGTTGGCTCTTAGTTTGGGGCTTTGGGGAAATTTAGGGCACCATAAAACCTACCTTGGTCTAGACATAGACCTTGTTCTGATGCCTGAAATATTGAAACTGGGTTTGGGCAAACTACAGTTTTTCTTTGGTGACCTAATGTTTCTTTAAGGCTAAAAGCTTTAATACTGGATACTGTCTGTGAGGAAACCTGAGAAAGAGAACAAAGAAGGAATTCATCCACATACTGCAACAAAATAGAAGCCCTAGGAAACTTCCTGTCATCTGGATCAGCCTTCAGTATTTGTGAGAAATAAGGACTCTCAATAAAAGCCTGAGGCATTGCTGTCCAGGTGAAATTTTTTTCTCCCCAAATGATAGCAAACTGAAATACTAAAAATTCACAACATAAATCAATTATAGTAAAGAATTTGCTTCCAGTGGGAATGAAGGTTAGTAATATATAAGGGTCTGAAGCAACAATGTCTGAGAACAGTGATAATAATAAATGAATAATAATAACAGGGCATCAGAAGTACTGAATAAACCTCCACCCTCAGCCCTCAGGATTTCTCACCAGGAAAATGGGAGATTTACAGAGACTAGTACAAGAGATAGTGAGGCCTTGAGCTCAATAATCTTCTATTACCCGGTTGATGCCCTGAAAGGCTTCTTAACTAATAGGATATTGATTGATTCTGGAAAGGGATTTTAAGGGATCTATTTGAATCCTGATATGAAGTGCTCTGTGAATTTTGCCAATATCAGTTAAGAGAATTTGCCCATATATAGTGTGGTAGCTGACTCAAAAAGTACTATGTTTCTAGAATCAGCTCTAGCACAGCCAGAGATGGAGCCAATAAAAGATGTTAAAGGGTCATTTAATTAATCTTGTTGGTTACTTTGATTACTATCAAATTCTAGAATTATTTCTCCCTTTTGGGAAAAAGAAATCCCAGCATGATACGTCTCTAAGAAATCTTGGACTAATAAATGGATAGAGGCAGTGGAACTAAGGAGAAAAGGGTGTGTATTTCTCAAAGGGCATTCAGAGACAGGAACATTTTGAGGTTCATTAGAAAGCCCCACTATTTGAACTGCTTTAGTACTCCAAAGTGGGAACTGCTTTATATAATAGTAGTGGAATTGAGCACACAGAGTAGAGTGCCAGTGTCAATTAGGACTGGAAGCGATTCATCCCCAATCTGCAGAAATGTTTCTCTATGGCAGTCAAGAGGGAGAATTGGGAAGAGCCCCTGTTGTTTCTCAGAGCCCCACCACTGATAATTGGGAAGGTGTCAGAAAGGCTGCTTAGAGAGCTAAAAGTTCTCAAAGCACTTAAATTTATAACAATCTATTTTCCAATGTCCTGGCTCTTTGCAATAATAGCAGAAACGAGGAGGGCTTTGGTTTCATTGCTAGAGTTGAAGATCAAGAATTTTAGTGGTTTTCCTTAAGGTGACTCATTTAGAGTGCAAGAAAGATAGTTTACCAGATGGACTAAATCTGAGGTGGGCATAGTTTCTCATTCCTTCCTGATTTTTTTTGCTAGAAGGGAAAATCCTGGTTCAGCCCATTAATAAACATAGAGTTAAAATCTCTACATCAATGAAGTACACTGAAAGTCATTCAGTCATGTCTGACTCTGCAACCCCCATGGATAGTAGCCTGCCAGGCTCTTCTGTCCATGGAATTCTCCAGGCAAGAATACTGGAGTGGATAGCCATTCCCTTCTCCAGGAGATCTTCCCAACCCAGGGTTCAAACCTGTTCTCCTGCATTGTAGGCAAATTCTTTACCATCTGAGCCACTGTATACCCAAGTGAAATTGACATCTGAAGGAAGACCCGAATTTTCTTTGAAAGCGATATGAAGTCAATTCTAATAGTTATGAATAGAGTTATCAGATTTTTCTGTTCAAGCCTAAACACAAACTAGACAAGCCCTAGAAACTACCCAATGAAATCACTTAATAATTACTCAAATCTGATCATATAATAAGTTAGCAGGCTAGTCTTCCAGATGCAATTCTGGAGGTCTTTTAGGATTTTCCCAATTAGTGGTTTTAATCTATTTCTGGGCCTGGCCTTCCCTAACAAGCATATGAACTAGCTGATTCATATGAGAAAGAGAAAGAGAAATCAGGCTGATCTATGAGGATCTTTGGTTACTTTGGGGAAAAGTTTGACTATGGCTCACATTTCAGCTTTAGTCCAGGGAATATAAGAAATTAAGAATTTAGCCTCTGGATCCTGGAAGACTTAATTTTAAAGGAATAGGTTCCGATAAGTTCAGCAGAAAGGGAAGTTCACCAGAGAATTGATATGAGGGAACTGAGAGTATAGAGGGAGTACAGAAGGGAAGAAGGAAGATGGTGCCAGAGGCAGGGTGAGAGCAGGAGGAACCAAGGGAAACAGACAAGAGGGCATGAGAAGTATGGCCTGAGAAAAAGTAGCCAAGGAAGAGGAGCAGGATGACTTAGAAGCTACTGTGTCTTTTTAAAATTGTTTTCCTTAGTTAACTTTAAAAAGAGGTAATTTTAGGAGCTTCCCTGGTGGTTCAGTGGTAAGTAATCCTGCCAATGCAGGAGACACAGGTTCTATTCCTGATCCAAGAGGATCCCACATGCCGTGGGGCAGCTAAGTCCATGTCCTACAACTACTGAAGCCTGCATGCCCTAGAGCCCATGCTCCACAACAGGAGAAGCCACCATAGTGAGAAGCCCACACATTGTAACTAGAGAGGAGCCCCTGCTCGCCACAACTGGAGAAAAGCCCACACATCAACAAAGACCCAGCACAGCCAAAAATACATAAATAATTTTTTAAGAGGCAATTTTAGACTCCTAATAACATTTGGAATCCTTTAAATACCATTCAAAATAGATATTCCATTTAGTTCCTGAAATTTTAGAGCTGTGATAGTCCAATTCATTTTTTTAAATTTATTTTTAATTGAAGTATAATTGCTTTACAATTGTGTTGGTTTCTACCAAGCATCAACATGAATCAGCCATAGGGCTACCCATGTCCCCTCCCACTTGAACATCCCTCCCACCTCCCCCCTCCATTCTATCCCTCTAGGTTGTCATCTAGCCCCAGCTTGAATTCCCTGGGTCATACAGCAAACTCCCATTGGCTTGTGATAGTCATGTTAAGAAACTTAAGTCTGCGAATTTCAAAACTTCCGTAACATTCATTAATATTCTAAATTGCCTTTGGTCAGGTCGGTCCATTTAGTTAGAAATGCACATAAGGAAGGACCATGGATTTTTAAACATAAAATCAACCAGAGTGCTGTTGGAGGTAAGGAGAGCACCATCAAAATATTGACAACTGGGATCCTATTTCTTAAAAGTTATTCTCTAAAGTAAAAGAATAATTTTCAAATAGTCTAAACAGCTTAAGGCCACAACAGTTTAAACACTTCAGATAGCTCAAGCAACTTGCAATTCACACACATCAAGTAGCTCAAACAACCTACAGGCTTAATACTAACGAGTTCTAAGGGAGCAGCTTGGTCCCAGAGGAGCTAAGTTGAAGACTTCTCAGCTCCATCTCCATAGAACAGCCTCTTTTCTACAGTGATGGGCCAAAGGCTGCACTGGCTGAGTACCAATAAAACAGGCCCTGTTGCCAAAGGAATAGACCAAAGGCACAGACAGTCTAGTTGGAACAGGCTCATTTCAAGTCAGACCAAAGTGCCAAATGCGAACTTGCATACAGAGCAAGGCCTTAAGTAGAAAAGACAAAACCATAGTGTAGATTCTGTATAAAGCCTAGAGTTTCAAAATGCAAAAAAAATAAATAAAATTTAAGCTTGGACCCAGGATAAAGCTGTACCTACACACTCCAGGGTTAGCAAGAGAAGCAGTAACAATGGACTCAGTGTGGGTAACACACCTGCTTCCTCACCGGGCCCTGATTTGTAGGGGGTCTTCTCTGGATCTGTGTACAGGTCACTATAATGTTAACCTAAAATAGACTGCTAATAATATCTCCAGCAAAAATTGCTTTATTAAGAATTGACACACAATTGCAGTTCAGGGTCAGCAACCACAATGAGTCACAGACCATGATAAGTCATGCACAAGTCCCCACCACAGCACAGGAAGGAGAACTTCTTTACAGAGGGGGAAAAGGAAATTGGGTGAGGGGCTATAGTAAAAAAAGTGTCCATAGATTTTCATTGACCAAGTTGTTGCCAGGAAGAAGAGAAGTCTTCTTCCTGTTGGGCTCTGCTATCATTGCAGGGCATGAGAGCTCCCCTCTTTGGTCCCTGTATTCTATTTAATTGAAGTTTCTATTTATTAATTTTTTTGCAAAAGAAATACCCAGGATTTTCTCTCTTACAACCCTCACATCTCTTGTGGAAGTCGCTCTTTTTGCTGAGTCCCTCAGGAACCCAGCCCCCCAGAGAGCCCAGAGGGCACAATTTGCATTGTCATTCTCCCAACAATCTGGATGGTGCTTCCCTGGTGGCTCAGAGAGTAAAGTGTCTGCCTGCAATGCAGGAGACCCAGGTTCAATCCCTGGGTTGGGAAGATCCCCTGGAGAAGGAAATGGCAACCCCGTCCAGTACTCTTGGCTGGAAAATCCCATAGATGGAGGAGCCTGGTGGGCTACAATTCTTGGGGTCGCAAAGAGTCGGACACGACTGAGTGACTTCACTTTCATTTTCTTTGTGTTTCTAAGAAGTTGCTGTGTATGCTTCAGCTTCTGGGCCATTAGTCTTCTCCTTTGAACTACACACCTGTACACAGTAGAAGGGCTTCCCTGGTGGCTCAGATGGTAAAGAATCTGCCTGCAATGCAGGAGACGTGGGTTCAATCCCTGGATTGGGAAGATCCCCTGGAGTAAGGCATGGCAACCCACTCCTGCATTCTTGCCTGGAGAATCCCCATGGGCAGAAGAGCCTGGCAGGCTACAGTCCATGGGGTCACAGAGTCTGATACAACTGAGCAACTAAGCTCAGCTAGTACTTAGCAATGGAGAAAGGACAAATATTCAGGCTGCAAGTATAGAACTCCTGAAAGAACTGAGTATCAGCTACAGTTAGCTAATAAGGTGGCTTTGCAGGGCATTATGCATGAGAAGTATAGAATGAGTTCAGTTATGGGAAGAATAGAATAGGACATAGAATGAAAGAAGAAGTGAGATAAAGATATATCCAAAATATACTTTTATGATTGATAATAAAGGTACTAGAATTACGGAGAAGGCGATGGCACCCCACTCCAGTACTCTTGCCTGGAAAATCCCACGGATGGAGGATCCTGTTAGGCTGCAGTCCATGGGGTCGCTACAAGTTGGACACGACTGAGCGACCACACTTTCTCTTTTCACTTTCATGCATTGGGGAAGGAAATGGCAACCCACTCCAATGTTCTTGCCTGGAGAATCCCAAGGACGGGGGAGCCTGGTGGGCTGCCGTCTATGGGGTCGCACAGAGTCGGACACGACTGAAGCGACTTAGCAGCAGTAGCAGAATAATTTATCTTGCAAATTAATTTGCTTTACCTTTTATAATGAAATGGTTCATCAAGTTACATCTAGAGCTTTCTTTTCTCTCTAAACTTGGTTTTTATTTTCTTTATTTTCATACAATCATATTTTTAAAGTGTATGGTAGTGTATCTGAAAAACCAGAAATATATCAAAAATTCTGAAATGAGAATTAAGAAATTAAATAATTGCTTTAAAATATTTTTACATACTATTTTGATTTTTAGTCTTTGTAGCTCTCATATAATTGAGACACTACATGCAATGACAATAGCATTCTTCAACTACAGAGAGATAAATCTGGGATTGGATTAATATACTGCACCAGAGTTTATTTATTTGGCAGTAATGAAAACAGTAGGCATGAGGTAGTTGAGTTATACCACATAGTGATTAAAGAGACACTGGTACCCATAAAAAAAGAAAACAAGCATATTTTCTACTTCCTATAGGTAAAACCCAATAGCAAATGATTTACTGCCAACGGACCTCTTTCCCTAAGCCTTGTTAGATACTCAGTAATTCACAACTGTATATTTTGAGTAACAGGCAACAAGACTAACACAGCAAGTGTTTCATTTGTTTCTTAGCCTGAGTCAAAACTAAGCAGCTCCATGCTGGCACAGCTTTGTGAAGAAACCTATAACTTATGTTGCTTTCCAAAGAGTTTGAAACTCCCTACAGATTACTGAGGTTTTGCCATATAAAGAGAAAGACCTCATCATCTAAGCTGGAGAGTCAGGCTTCCATTTTATAAATCAAATAAACATTTGAGAGTTTTCTTGGAATATACATAAAATGCTTGACATTTTCAAAATATACTATGATTTTATTTCGATAACTCTATGATGTTTTCTGTAATATTCCACATTATTCTTTGCAGGCAGTCTTACAGGATGTGTGTGTGCATAGGTGTGTAGTAGTTATAAATAAGCATTAAATATGTGTGGGTGGGAGGGTGAAGGGATAGATGGATGATGGGAAAGATCACATACGCTTTGGGGTTTGAGTCCATGTGGTGATGGTGGGTGTCAACAGTCTACATGGGGTCTTGTGATATCTGTGCCCATGTTGTTGGATCTCAGATTCCCAGTGCCATTTGAGCTGCCCAGGGGCACAGGTCTATATTGGAGCAGGCAATTCAGGAGATGAGACTCCATGGAATCATGAAAAAATATCTAAAACGTGGTAGATATAGATTTCCTTTGAGCTTCATCCTATCTGTGTGATCTTGGGCAAGATACATAACCTTATTCGCTTCTGTTTCTTCAGCCTCCAGGTTAAATGCATATGCCCCTGGGAGAGAGACAATAATGTGACTACACAAAAGACTTGGGTGGTGGCTGACAGCAGTTATTTCCTGTGGAATATTCATTCCAAAGTTTTTAGAGAGACCAGAGTCTCAAAACTGCCAGACACTACACCTTTTTTATGTATAGTTGGAATTCTAAAACCAAATAGAGAGTAATTAAGTTTTTCATTCTAGAAAATCCTGAGATAGCATTTTCGGAACACCTCCCATCATGCTGCCCAAGATTCTTGCAGCCAGGTCTAAAGTGACCATAGGGATGAAGCAATTAACACATTTCCCATGAGGCTAAGGGCTGACAGCTTATTTCCTCTCTGAGAATGTACTTTTTAGTATCAGGTCTATTTATTACTCTCCTTTCCTCCAAATAAGACTCAGAATTAGCCTCTGTTCAAGTAGATGAAGTCTCAATAATGCAATAAAAGTTACCTTATTGCCTCATTCTCCAATTCTTTTATTAAATTCTTTTCTCTCTTGATCTTTGGCTACTTCCTTGGGACCACCTCCCTGATAGCCAGGTTGCCATGAAGAGTTGTAGCAGTTTGTGCTCTGCTTGAAGAGACCTGACCAATAAAATAGCTGAATACTGAAATCCAACCTGCCCTCTGCTTACCAAGCAATGTTCCCAGAAGGATGCAAGCTTTTCTAAATTACACAATTGAGTAGAAATGGGTCAATCTAAATATCTTTTTATTAATATATCATGGCGGGAGAGGATGACCAACAAATAAAATTTCAAAATGAAAATTTAAAAGAAATCCTAAAGTTCCAAAGAATAAAAAGGCCTAATTTGTGTATGTTTGTGTGTGCAAGAGTATGTATATCATATATTATTCCATTCTCTTTCTCACAAAGCATGAAGTGAAGTCCAGGGAAAGACCAAAACTCACAGGCTCATTTTAGCTAAAACCCACTCTCTTGGGGCCTCTACAAAATGTTCCATCTTGTGCATGTCTGGAGTTTGCACACCAGCAATGCTTTTGCAAAGCTTCCTGGCAGACCTATGTATAGCTATAATCAAAGTAAAATATTTAACCCTTTAGCTGTATGGGGAACTCTCTTCTTGAATTAAGTGGTAGGAATCCATAATGATATTTCACATATCCATAAAAAGATGGAAATTAGATTTGAGCTACTAGATATTCTGAAATGTGCTATTTTGCTTGCAGATAAGATCCTTTTAATTCAAGCCATGAAAACTCTTGCATAGAATCAAAGACTAATACCTGAAATTTCTTATCTTTGGCTGCATTTTGAGATTTCTGTAGCAGCAGTGGGAAAAGCATTTCAAGACTAATAGCTCTAGCAAACAGGATTCATCATTTCTCCATCACCTCTTGGTTTACAAGGCACTTTCTTCCAGCTGCAAGTAGAAAAGCGAAATTTAACCATAAAACACTGAAGGTCAGACTCAAATGCTGAGACTCTTGACAATTCAGTAAAGACTTTTCATGCATTGGTGCCACCTCCATGGTTTTGACGCAGTTTCCGAAAGAATGGGTCACCCAGATGGAGGAAACACACGGGCCGAATTCCAGGGGTCCCTTTCCTCTTTATTTCATAATCACTGATTAATTTGTAATGTAGTCAAAGCAGAAACCGGCCTTTTGGCTCTGAAGCTTTTCTTTTCTGTGCTTTGTGATACAGGTATGACAGAAATGGGTTTTGACATTGTTATCTGCCATTTAATGTGGCATTGTAAGACCTAAAAATATCAGAGACTTAGACACTTATTAGAGCATAATGCTAGACTCTTCATATCTGAATGTTGTGCACTTATCCACATACCTTCAAAAATTGAGACAACTAAATAGGTAATGCAACAAAATATCCTTTTGAATAAAAGTTGTCTTGTCTTTGAAAGATGGGAGGAAACAATTCATTAATCATCTACATCAAACTATGTATTGTCATTGTGTAAAACCTTATATCCATTTACATTTGTGCTATTAATCACACATTTTCCTGCTAGTTGAACATCCATATGTAGACCATGGATGCAAACAGGAATGTTTTCATTTTTTCCTTATATATTCCTAAAATTTGAAAAGTCTAGAATGGCTTTGATTTTTTTTTTCATTTATGTTCCAAAGGAAGATAATGGATGCTTTTGAAGAAGCATTTACATGTATACTATTTCATAAAGTGCACATATTAAGTTTTTTTTTTTTAAGAATGATCCTACTTTCTTTCAGTTGGAATTTTACATTTCTTAAGGAAACTCAAAAGGCAATTGAACTTGTCAAATAATCGATGTTGGGTTTGACCCAAAATTATTTCATGAGAGAAATAAATGCTTTATATTTTTAAAAAACATGTCAATATTAATATTTATATTGATTTAAAACCATTGCAGCATTAATAGAAACTGTGGACCAAATGACCATGTTTCATTATAAACAGTAATACATAGTAGCTCTTTTAGTAGTATCTGTTCAGCAGTTCATATTTCCCCAGAAATCTGCTCTGATCCAAGATAAAAAAATATCTTGAATTGTGAGCAAATTTGGAAGAGTTGATAAAAATACATGGTACAGAAAAAAAAGGAAATAAAGCCATCAGAGTAGCCAAGGTCCATAGCACTATATAAAATATATTGAACTTATTTTATTGCTATCAATTATGTACATAGCTCTCTTATTAAAAGACGCTCTGTAAAACTTCCTCTTCTCTCTATAAATTGTAAAAAATCAATGAGTCTGTACTAAATTTTCAAAATTTTATGGAAGATACCTTTTTCCAGTTATTAGATGAGTAAATTTCAAACACAGCTTCTGAGAATTAAGCAATTCAACTGTACAAAGAACAGTGCCTAATAAACCCTATCATGCCCTGAAATCAGAACATGGAATGTGTAACTTGTGAACTTCCTTCTAAACAAAATTGAAACCATCACATAATTTTGACTTAAGTATATAACATTCTTTGCTTCTGGGGCTTCCCTAGTGGCTCAAATTGTAAAGAATCTGCCTGCAATGCAGGAGACCCAGGTTCAATCCCTGAGTTGGGAAGATTCCCCTGAAGAAGTGAATGGCAACCCACTCGAGGATCCTTACCTGGAGAATTTCATGGACAGAGGAGCCTGGCAGACTATGGTCCAAGGAGTTGCAAAAATCTGGACATGACTGATGAACTAACACATCACTCTTCATAACACTCTTTACATGGAAATGTTACATCTTCCTTATCTTTTTTATTGGAGTATAGTTGCTTTACAATGCTGTGTTAGTTTCTGCTGTACAGCAAAATGAATCAGTTATACATGTACATATATCCCCTCTTTTTTGGATTTCTTTCCCATTTAGGTCACCACAGAGCACTGAGTAGAGTTCCCTGTGCTATAAACTAATTACCTATTTTATACATCAGTTCAGTTCAGTTCAGTCACTCAGCCATGTCCGACTCCTTGTGACCCCATGAATTGCAGCACGCCAGGCATCCCTGACCATCACCAACTCCCAGAGTTCACCCAAACTCATATCCATTGGGTCGGTGATGCCATCCAGCCATCTCATCCTCTGTCGTCCCCTTCTCCTGCTGCCCCCAATCCCTCCCAGCATCAGAGTCTTTTCCAGTGAGTCAACTCTTCGCATCAGGTGGCCAAAGTATTGGAGTTTCAGCTTGAGCATCAGTCCTTCCAAAGAACACCCAGAACAGATCTCCTTTAGGATGGACTGGTTGGATCTCCTTGCAGTCCAAGGGACTCTCAAGAGTCTTCTCCAACACCACAGTTCAAAAGCATCAATTCTTCAGTGCTCAGCTTTTTTCACAGTCCAACTCTCACATCCATACATGACCACTGGAAAAAAACATAGCCTTGACTAGCCAGACCTTTGTTGGCAAAGTAATGTCTCTGCTTTTGAATATGCTATCTAGGTTGGTCATAACTTTCCTTCCAAGGAGTAAGCGTCTTTTAATTTCATGGCTGCAGTCACCATCTGCAGTGATTTTGGAGCCCAAAAATATCAAGTCTGACACTGTTTCCACTGTTTCCCCATATATTTGCCATGAAGTGATGGAATCAGATGCCATGATCTTCATTTTCTGAATGTTGAGCTTTAAGCAAACTTTTTCACTCTCCTCTTTCACTTTCATCAAGAGGCTTTTGAGTTCCTCTTCACTTTCTGCCATAAGGGCAGTGTCATCTGCATATCTGAGGTTATTGATATTTCTCCCAGCAGTCTTGATTCCAGCTTGTGCTTCCTCCAGCCCAGCATTTCTCATGATGCATAAAAGTTAAATAAGCAGGGTGACCATATACAGCCTTGACGCACTCCCTTTCCTATTTGGAACCAGTGTGTTCTTCCATGTCCAGTTAACTGTTGCTTCCTGACCTGCATATAGGTTTCTCAAGAGGCAGGTCAGGTGGTCAGTCTGGTATGCCCATCTCTTTCAGAATTTTCCACAGTTTATTGTGATCCATACATTCAAAGGCTTTGGCATAGTCAATAAAGCAGAAATACATGTTTTTTCTGGAACTGTCTTGCTTTTTCCATGATCCAGCAGATGTTGACAATTTGATCTCTGGTTCCTCTGCCTTTTCTAAAACCAGCTTGAACATCTGGAAGTTCACGATTCACGTATTGCTGAAGCCTGGCTTGGAGAATTTTGAGCATTACTTGACTAGCGTGTGAGATGAGCGCAATTGTGTGGTAGTTTGAGCATTCTTTGGCATTGCCTTTCTTTGGGATTGGAATGAAAACAGACCTTTTTCAGTCCTGTGGCCACTGCTGAGTTAGTAATGTATATATGTCAATCCCAATCTCCCAGTTCATCCCACCTCCCCTCTCCCTTGGTATCTATGTTTATTCTCTATTTCTGCTGTGCAAACAGATTAATCTGTACCATTTTCTAGATTCCACTTATATACATTAACATATGATATGTTTTTTTTTTTCTTTCTGACTTATTTCACTTGGTTTGACAGTCTCTAGGTACATCCATCGGAGAAGGCAATGGCACCCCACTCCAGTGCTCTTGCCTGGAGAATCCCATGGATGGAGGAGCCTGGTAGGCTGCAGTCCATGGGGTCGCAAAGAGTCGCGACTTCACTTGCACTTTTCACTTTCATGCATTGGAGAAGGAAATGGCAACTCACTCCGGTGTTCTTGCCTGGAGAATCCCAGGGACAGGGGAGCCTCGTGGGCTGCAGTCTATGGGGTCACACAGAGTCAGACATGACTGAAGCAACTTAGCAGCAGCAGCAGGTACATCCATGTTTCTGCAAATAACACAATTTCATTCCTCTTTATTGCTGAGTAATATTCCATTGTATATATGTACCATTTAGCCATTCTTTATGCATTCTTCTGTTGATGGACATTTAGGTTGCTTCCATGTCCTGGCTATTGTAAATAGTATGGCAATAAACATTGGGGTGTATGTAACTTTTGAATTACGGTTTTCTCAGGGTCTATGCCCAGGAGTGATATTGGTTGATCATATGGTAGTTCTATTTTTAATTTTTTAAGGAACTTCCATAATGTCTATAGTGGCTGTATACATCCCACCCCCACCCCGGAGAAGGCCCTGGCACCCCACTGCATTACTCTTGCCTGGAAACTCCCATGGACGGAGGAGCCTGGTAGGCTGAAGTCCATGGGGTCGTGAAGAGTCAGACACAATTGAGCGACTTCACTTTAACTTTTCACTTTCATTCATTGGAGAAAGAAATGGCAATCCACTCCAGTGTTCTTGCCTGGAGAATCCCAGGGACTGGGCAGCCTGGTGGGCTGCCATCTATGGGGTCGCACAGAGTTGGACACGACTGAAGCGACTTAGCAGCAGCAGTAGCAGCAGCAGCATACATTCCCCCCAACAGTATAAGAGGATTCCCTTTTCTCCACAGAAACTCTCCAGTGTTTATTATTTGTAGATTTTGTAACGATGGCCATTCTGTCTGGTGTGAGATTATAACTCATTATAGTTTTGATTTGCATTTCTCTAATAATTAGTGACGCTAAGCAACTTTTCATGTTCCTCTTGGTCATCTGTATGTTTTCTTTGGAGAAATATCTTTTAGGTCTTAGCCCATTTTTTCCTTGGGTTGTCTGGGTTTTTTTTTTTTTTTTTTTTTTTTTTTTTTATATTGAGCTGCATGAGTTTTTATATCTTTTGGAGATTAATTCTTTGTTGCTTCACTTGCAAATATTGTCTCCCATTATGTATTTTTGTCTTGGTTATGATTTCCTTTACTGTACAAAAGCTTTTAAGTTTACTTAGGTCTCATTTGTTTATTTTTGTTTTCATTTTTATTACCCTAGGAGGTGGGTCAAAAAAGATCTTGCTGTGATTTATGTCAGAGAGCATTTTGCCTGTGTTTTCCTCTGACTTTTATAATGTCTGGCCTTATATTTAGGTCTTTAACCCATTTTGAGTTTATGTTTGTGTGTGGTATTAGGATGACAATCAACAAATGAGAAAATCTTTGTGTTAATGCCTTGAAAACTGGCAAGTACCATACTCTTGTTCAGTATAATTAATTTGTTGTGATTATTCCTTTGTAGCATAGGTTGTATTTATGATGTATAAAATACACTTCAAGTTGATATTTAAAACAATGAATACTCATTATATTATAGTCATTTGCTACACTTAACAGTCTCCTCTAGGAAGACTGTCTTCCTTTATTAGTTTCCTAGGAAACTAATTTATCACTGCATTCAGTAATCACTGGTAACTAGCAAATAGTAATCACTTACATTAAGATATGAAAATAGAGTTGCTACAGTTTGATTCAGAATTTGATGGATATATGCTACCTAGAGCACTGGGACAGCTGCCTATGTAAGAAACAAACACATACCTAAGGTTCAGTTCAGTCGCTCAGTTGTGTCCAACTCTGCAACCCCATGGACTGCAGCACACCAAGCCTCCCTGTCCATCGCCAACTCCCGGAGCCTACTCAAACCCATGTCCATCGTGTTGGTGATGCCATCCAACCATCTCACCCTCTGTCATCCCCTTCTCCTCCTGCCTTCAGTCTTTCTCAGCATCAGGGTCTTTTCCAATGAGTCAGCTCTTCACATCAGGTGGTCAAAGTATTGGAGTTTCAACTTCAGCATCGGTCCTTCCAGTGAATATTCAGGACTGATTTACTTTAAGATGGACTGGCTGGATCTCCTTGCAGTACAGGGAACTCTCAAGAGTCTTCTCCAACACCGACCGCAGTTCAAAAGCATCAATTCTTTGTCACTCAACTTTCTTTATAGTCCAACTCTCACATCCATACATGACTACTGGAAAAACCAGAGCTTTGACTAGACAGAACTTTGTTGGCAAAGTAATGTCTCTGCTTTTTAATATACTATCTAGGTTGCTCATAGCTTTTCTTCCAAAGAACAAGCGTCTTTTAATTTCATGGCTGCAGCCACCATCTGCAGTGATTTTTTAGCCCCCCTAAATAAAGTCTCTCTGTAAAAATAACCTAGGAACTTGAGTGCTATAAATGATATACAGACTGCAAAGGCTTGTTAATAACTATGTGGTGATTTAAATAACTGGGAACTCTTCCTGCTTAAACAGAACTTTTGCTGGTTCAGGAATACTTGAGTCTTCTGTCTCTGAAATAGCAAAATTCTCTGAGAGTACCATATATAGACTGAGATTTGCTTCTTGGCTTTGCTGTAGATTCAAAGGGTCAGATCTGGGTTTGAACCTGTATTTTTCAAATCAAAACAAAGAATAGTTATGTAAACATTGACAACTAAGTCATTAAACATGGGGACTATTTCCAGATGTGGTGGACCACAGCAAGTATTATTTTAAGAAATACTTTAAAAATTGAAACCTTTAAAAGCAAATCCATTATTACTAGAGAAATTTATAGGAAGCACATGCTGCAGTCAGTCCTCCTTGTAGAAGGACTACACTTGTAGTCCTTGTAGAAGGCAGTGTACTTTAACTCATCCTCCTGATCTAAGAGGAGCTAATTTTTCAGGAATTTCATGAGTCAGCAGTAAAATAGTTTGTAGCCTGAAATTTGCCATGAGGTCTATAATTACACCATAGAATCTGGAAAACTACCAATCAGAGCTTCTCTCTCTCGCCCTCTCCCTCTCTCTCTAGCTATCTCTATCTCTTTCTGTTGTGAGGGTAAGAGAGTTGTTTCTTCTTGCTTTCTTTGTGTCTAGAAATTTGCTCTTTAAACATTTACCAGTATACTACTGGGCTTCAGTCACCTCTTCAGTAATACTTTCTTGAAGAGGAAAATCAATTTCTACCCAAAACAAATATTCGTTGGTTGTCTTCTAAATGTTTGACATGACCAATTGCCCTGGATCTCATTCTACTGCTGTATCTGTATTCATATAAATAAAAATAAACATGACTTGTTTTATAAAAAGAGTGAAAGAAAAAGATCAGCTTTCAGGGGCTGGGCAAGGTAGGATGGACATTTATAGGTAATAGCTGCTTGAAGAGTTGTATGTCTGTGCTGCTCAGTGAGAATAGCATTCGCTTACTGGAAATCATATGGTTATATCCCTCAATTTTCTCTTTTCAAGGACACTTTGTTATCCTTACTTTTTATTGTTTCTGATTTTTTTCAGTATAATTTATTGTGCTTCTAAGCACTATATTGAATTAAAATATGACATAATCCCTGCCCCAAATAAACTCATAATCTAGTGGAGACAACAAGTGCAATCACAATTATTTACATGTTAGTGTGTATGCTTTATGCAAATATATATATATATATATTCATGACTTTACTTCACCATGTACTAAAGACTGAGTTGGTTGTTTAAGGGGACTGTACAAACAGGTGAGAGATATTCAGAGGTACAAACTTACAGTTGCAAAATGAATGTGTCACAGGAATGAAATGTACAATGTGGAGAATACAGTCAATAACTATGTAATACCTTTGTATGGCGACATGTCAACACTAGGCTCATTGTGGTGATCATTTTGAAATGTATGGAAATACCAAATCACTAAGTTATATAACAGAAACTAATATAGTGTTGTAGGTCAATTATACTTTGAAAACAAACAAATTTATAGAAAAAGAGATCAAATTTGTGGTTATCAGAGGCTGAGGGATCAGGGAAGGGAGAATTGAATAAAAGGCAGCCAAAATGTATAAACTTCCAGTTTTGTAAGATACTTAAGTAAGAGGCATGTAAGGTGTGTTTGTGTGCATGCGTGCATGCTAATCCTTTGGTCATATCTGACTCTGTGTGATGCTAAGAGCTGTAGCCTACCAGGCTCCTCTGTCCATGGGATTCTCCAAGCAAGAATGACATAATAAATAAATACTGCCATATGTTATATGAAAGTTGGTTAGAGAGTAAATCCTGAGTCTTCATCACAAGAAAAATACTTTTTCTATTTAATTTTTATCTATATAAAATGATAAATGTTCATTAAATTCATTTTGATACTCATTTTATGATATATACAAGTCAAATCATCATGCTGTACACCTTAAACTTAGATAATGGTGCATGTGAATTATATTGGGTTGACCAGGAAGGTCATTCAGCTTTTTCTGTAACATCTTTTGGAAAAACCCTAAGGAACTTTTAGGCCAACCCAATATCTTAAAAAAAAAAAAAAAAAAAACTGGAAGAAAAAGAGGTTTAATTATACGTATTCACCATTATAATACAGAGAGACTACTATAAGGCATTTAATTTTGTTCTTGGTGGTGGTAGGATGATAAGAGTCATTCTAATAATTTTTTTAAAGGGCATAAACAACTGTTTCTGGTCTAGGTCCCTATAACAGCTAAAGGTCCACTTTCCTCAGATATTTTCATTTTTAAAGGCTTAAGATGGATGGTTGCTTAAATTCCGCACTTTATGTCTTCATTCTGCTCAGTATGAAGGAGGGTGGGGAAGAAAGTATGTGTCCTCTCCATTATAGGGAGACTTCTCACACATTCTTCTGCATATATCTCATTGATAAGAACTGAATCACATGGTCATTCTTAGAAGGAAGTCAGAGAAGGATAGTATTCTAACTGGTGGCAATGTATACAGTGATTTAAAAGTAGCTTTTTGTTATGAGAGGAGGAGAGAATGACTATACAGTGGTTTTAGGGGGTCGGCTTTATGTAGGGATCCTGCACATGGACCTTTAGGCATGGGGCATCCGACACTAAAAGGAAAACTGAAGAAAGGCAAGTTTTCTGCCAGGTCCTGAGGAAACACAGTTCTCTGAAACAGTTCGCCAGAGCCTGAACTGGTGGTTGTACAAACAATGGTTTTGGGACTAGCTAGAGGAAGTGGCACAATAAAGGCTGCATTTCAGCAGATTCTTGGGCTTCAGCCAGAGCAACACAGAGCCTCCTGGAGGCGGTAAGTGGGTCACAGGATCAAGAAAAGTAGTCTAAATAATTGTAAATGCAACTAGAGAAGGCAGTGAACAGTGGTTCTCTTCCAGAATGGCCCATCCTGAAAACAGCACTCGAGAACTCTTTGCTGAGAGGAACAGATCCAGACCTGGTTCACCTGCAGACAGGTAGTACAGGCAGGTCAGAATCTGAGGCAGGTGTCTGGAGGCTGCACACGCTGCATGCACAGGGAGGCCTGTTAGGGCTGAGTGATCCTTTCTTTATTTGGCGGATAAGAGCTCAGAGTAAGATAACTTGCTTTATCAAAGTTAAGTGTGGCTTTACTTGTACCTTTAATTGTAGTAGACCAGAAACTCCAAACTCGTGACTTACTGGAGAGTATCAAAGGAAAATGGTCTTTTTTTTTCCCCTCCTACCCTCTCTTATAAATGGAAAGCATTGTCAGTTGAAATTGAGAGATGAATCAGGTCCCTGTTTAAACATCAATAGAAATATAAGGATTCCAGATTATATCATTTATCTTCTCATTTAATAAGATGTTAATCAAATACTATGAACTTCAGAAAAAGATTTGATTAAAAATTCCTGTTTTTTTTTTCCTCAAATGGAAAATTTTGTGCAATAATCATTTGCCTGGTCTGAGTGTAAAATCAGTCTTCCATATACTACTGCACTAATATTCAAAACATAGTAAAAATACACCATGATATTCTATATAGATATACAGGTATAACCTAGTGGTTAGCTTTGAGGGAAGGCAGCCCTAATTTTGAATTCTAACCTTCACATTCACTGGCAGTGTGATTAGAGACAAGTTAGCATGTGTTCTGTTTCTCGGCTTATAAAATCACAGTTATATTAGTAGTACTCTGGTAATTTTTCACATGGATTCATTCATTTGCTTATTTAGAAATACTTATTGAGACCCTACTATATTCAAGACACTGTTCTAGGTGTTAGAGACGCAAACAGGAGAGCACCAAAAGCCTGCCCTTGTGGAGCCTACTATCTGGGTGGAGATTAGCTGAGCACTTTGCAAGTATGTGGTATAGTTTCTGGAATAGGGTAAACATCCTCTCAGAAGAGAAACTGCCATTATTTTTGTCACTTGTGAAATAACTGGATGACTAAGAGAGTTACTTCCCCAGAGTCTTGAAGTAATCATAACTCTTCATTTGCTTTGGAGCAACCGCTGCTCTCCAACTAGCTCCAGCCATAACTTAATTCACTCAAAGTTCATTACTTTTTGTTCCCTATTTTTTTTTAATAAATACAAATATGAGGTATGATGGGATGTTTTAACTTCTCAGCCAAAGGTACTATTGAAAGACTGAGTAGCGTGTATGTTTCCCCCATCAGAACAACTTTGTTCTCAACACTTAAAGCTCAAATGCCACACTTCTAATGATTTTGACTGAGGAGAGATTATGTTTCTAGTAGCAGAAGTTATTACTTCTACACAACTTTTAGATTGTACTTTGTCAAAACAAGGAATTTTATATTAACTTACTGACCTAAATATAGAGTATATTATAAAATTGTAAATACTGTATCACCCAATCTACCCTGATTTCCCTTTTTAATGATTAAATACTGCCAATGTTTATCTTTTGACATTTAGGAAGTAATATTTATTTTCCATGGATGTGATTCCTAATTTTATTTTACATATTAAAAATGATAAATCTAGTTTATAACATAAATCTATGTAACAAATCCTGGTAAAGTTCTTGGGAGAAAACAAGAATAGACATATTTGTACATGCTTTATTACCTGTTGTTTAGAATAATGTTTCAAGAGAAAACAATTGACAATACCCTTGTAATATAGTGATCTCACAAAGTTATCATGGTATATAGCTCTCATATTGAGTGTGGAAAAATATAGATGAAATAATTATTATCATTTGTGGAATTCTTTATAATTATGATAGCTCTACTTTAAATGGAAGATAGGGATAATAATTATATTTTATACTAAAATTTCTGAAATATCTGATTGGAAAAAGTGAAATGAAACTGTCTTTTCCTCTTTATGTAGCAGTATGAGTAGTCTGTAGCTAAGTCTCCAGTGTCTAGCATAGAGCCATTAATGCTAGGAAGAGCCACCACATTCAGGAGCATTGTAGGTTGGCACTTTTCATTCTGGACTTTAAAGCAAAGAATTATTTGAAAATATCTGAGTACAATATGAATAAAATTTAATCACATATCACATAAAATACTGTTTGTTTCATTTACCCACCATTAATCTTAACTACAGAAATGTTCATGGCTTGTGAGCTGTTGAAAGTGAGTCATTCAGTCGTGTCTGACTCTTTGTGATGCTATGGACTGTACAGTCCATGGAATTCTCCAGGCCAGAATACTGGAGTTGGCAGCATTTCCTTTCTCCAGGGGATCTTCCCAGCCCATGGATCAAACCCAGGTTTCCAGCCTTGCAGGCAGATTCCTTACCAGCTGAGCCACCAGGGAAACCCAAGAATACTGGAGTGGGTAGCTGTTAAAAACATAACTTAAATGTGTCACATTTTGGTAATTCTCACAATATGTTAAACATTTTTATTATTATATTTACTTTGGAGATCTGTGATCTTTGATGTTATCATTGTAATTGTTTTGCTATACCATGAACCACATACATCCAAGATGACAAACTTAATTGATAAATGTTGTGCCTGTTCTGACTGTTCCACCTATAAGCCATTACCTCCACCTCACTCCCTCTCTTTAGGTCTTCCCCGTTCCCTGATACACAACTCTACTGAAGTAGACCAATTAAAGATCCTAAGCCTCAAAGTGTTTAAGTGAAAGGAAGAGTTGCAATTCTCTCACTTTAAATGAAAAGCTAGAAATGATTAAGCTTAGTGAGGAAGAATTGTTGAAAGTTGAGATAGACCAAAAACTAGACCTTTTACCAAACAGCCAAGTTTTGAATGCAAGTGAAAACTTCTTGTAGGAAATTAAAAGTGCTACTCTAGTGAACATAGGAATGATGTGAAAGTAAAACAGTCTTATTGCTGATAAGGAGAAAGTCTGAGTGATCTGGATAAAAGATCAGACCAGCCACAGCATTACCTTAAACCCTAGCCTTATCGAGAGCAAGACCCTAACTCTCTTCAAGTCTGTGAGGGCTGAAAGAAATGAAGAAGCTGCAGAAGAAAAGTAGGAAGTCAACAAAGGTTCTCTCATGAGCTATAAGGAAAGAAGCTGTCTCTTTAATACAAAAGTGCAAGGTGAAGCAGGAAGTCTTGTTTGTATTAATAGAAACTGAAGTAAGTTATACAGAAAACCTCGCTAAGATCATTGTGGCTCAGCTGGTAAACAATCTGCCAGTAATTTGGAAGACCTGGGTTCAATCCCTGCACTGGGAAGATCCCCTGGAGAAAGGAAAGGCTACCCACTCCAGTATTCTGGCCTGGAGAATTTCATGGACTATACAGTCCATGGGGTCACAGAGAGTTGGACACGACTGAGCGACTTTCACTTCACTTCACACTAAACAGTCGATTTTCAGTGTAGACAGAAAAGCCTTATATGGGAAGAAGATGTCATCTATGATTTTAATAGCTAGACAGGAAAAGTCAGTGACTGGCTGCAAATATTCCAAAGATCTTCTGGCTCTCTTGTTAAGGACTAATGCAGTTGGTGACTTTTAAGTTGAAGCCAGTGATTATTTACCACTGAAAAAATCTAGAGCCTTTAAGAACTATGCTAAACCTACTCTGTTTGTGTTCTATAAATGCAACAACAAAGCCTGGATGACGGCACTCCTGTCTGTAACATGGTTCGCTGAATATATTAAGTCAACTATTGAGACCTACTGTTCAAGGAAAAAAAAAAAATACCTTTCAAAGTATTAGCAATCATTGACAAGTCACCTAATCTGTTAATTGCCATAACCAAAAGCTCTGATGGAGATAGATGTACAATGAGATTCATGTTGTTTTCATGCCTGCAATACAGTATACTCCTTCAGCCCAAGGAGCAAGGGGTGATTTCAAGTCCTATTATTTAAAAAATACATTTTCAAGGCTATAGCTGCCACAGACAGTCATTCCTCTGATGGATCTGGGCAAAATAAATTGAAAACCCCTGGAAAAGATTCACCATTTTATATGCCATTAAGAATATTTATGATTCATGGCTTTAGGTCAGATGATCAACAGGATTTGGAAGAAGTTGATTCCAACCCTCATGGGTGACTTGGAGGGGTTCAAGACTTCAGTGGGGGAAGTAACTACAGATATGGTGGAAATGGCATGAAAACTAGAATTTTAAGTGGAGTCTGAAGATGTGACTGAATTGCTTCAATTTCATGATAAAATTTAAACAGATGATGAGTTGCTTCTTACGAATGGGTAAAGAAAGCAGTTTCTTGAGATGGAATCTAGTCCTGGTGAAGATGCTGTGAAGAATGCTGAAATGACAACAAAAGATTTAGAATAATGCATAAACTCAGTTGATAAAGGAGTGGCAGAGTTTGAGAAAATTGACTCCAATTTTCAGAGAAATTCTACTGTAGGTAAACGATTGTCAAACATCACTGCATGCTAAGAGGAATCATTTGTGAAAGGAAGAGTCAATTGATGTGGTAAACTTCATTTTTGTCACATTTTAAGAAATTGCCACAGCCACCTGAATTCAGCAACCACCACCCTGATCAGTCAGCAGCCATCAATATCCATGCAACACCCTCCACCAGCAAAAAGATTATCACTTGTCGAAGGCTCAGATGGTTAGCATTTTTTAGCAATAAAATAATTTTTTTTTTAAATAAGGTACACACATTTTTTTTAAGGTGTAACACTATTGCACATTTATTTATTTATTTATTTTTTTATTAGCGCTCAATAATAGCTTTTATTAACAGCATGGGCTCAGAGGCAAGGAGGAGTGAGAGGCCAGAGGAGGGTCTGGGGAGGGGGTGTGGCAGAGGGATCGGGTGAGGTAGCAGGTGAGCCAAAGAAGGGTGGAGGTGGTAACAGAGGGAGGGGCGCGCTATTGCACATTTAATAGACTACACTGGAATGTAAACATAAACTTTATAGGCACTGAGAGACTAAAAATGTGTGGGACTCACTTTATTATGATATTTGGTTTATTCTTGTGGTCTGAAACTGAACGTGCAATATCTCCACAGTATGCCTGTAATGTTTTGCAGAATCTTTAATTGACACCCAAGCAGCAGTTGCTATTTTCACTTTAGGTGATTTCAAAGTAACATCTGAATGGAATTCTTTTATTACAAAAGTAGAAACAAAGGAACTGAATAAAAAAAATAGGTATAATATTTACAGTACTTACTGATGTGTTGAACTATTTGGTAGATGTAAAACTAATTATAATGTTTGTAATTATATGAGGCCTTTGTTTAATAACCAATATTCCCTTATTAAAGGACCAGAAAACTCATTAGAGCCATGAGCAAATGAAAAGATTAATCAGAAACCTAACCTTGGTCCCAAATAGTTCTTCTTTCTTATAGTCTTCTGAGTTTCACCTTTGTCCTTTGCTATGCAGTTATCTTCTTTCTAGGGAATTAAATTTCTATACTAGATACGAAAATTCTCTCAGAGACTAGCTGCATTTACTTAAGTAATTTGATAGTACAAATGATTTTCTGGATATACTGCTCTAAAATTGTATTTCTATTACTCTCATCCATTAATGTCTTTGGAAGCAAACTTTTCTTTGCCTGTGACATTTATTCTAACTACTTTTAGACATGATAACATCAGTGACCCACAGATAATCCAAAGTTCAAAGGTCACATTTAAATAGGTTGTTTTTTTTAAATAATATTTTAAATCTACTTGTCTTTTTAAAATATAGCATTAGTAACAAGAAAATCAATTGTAACATATTGGAGCCAAAGCACATTTTATTGTGCAAGGGATAATAAAAGTCCAAGATTTAAGAAGAATTTTAATGACAGTTGAGGATACATTTTTTTTGTCATAAATAGAGGTCAAGAGTCGTTAGGCTTGTTACAGGAAATATTTAGTTTACATCAAACAATTAAACACTAGGACCATAGACATAGCTATGCCTAACTTACTTGAAAATATCCAGTGGTGTACAGTAGAAGATTCCTATGGATTTGCAAGAACCTATTCACATTTCTTTCAATTCCACATTCAGTGACCTTACCTTAGTTGCTTGAAATCAACCATGGTGGGAATATTTGCACCTTAGAAATCAGCAGATACCTCAAATAAGAGCTTTCTCTCCCCTGGAGAGCTTGTTATTAAATTTACTAGCACACACTGGTAATATCTTAAGAAGTGAAGATTGAAATGTCTGACTTTTAAAGGCACAATTTAAAGTAAATGCATTGTGCTTGGTGAGAGTCCCAAGTCTACTTTTTTTCTGTGTTTAAAAATTGAGGATGATGACATTCCTGAGTCCTACTTCCAATCTGCCATCACTTTAACATTTCCGTTTTTCCTCACCTGATGCCAAGATGCTCTGGAAACCAGGATACCTAAGTTTGAGGAGCTAGTATCCGCTCAGGCCTACAAAGATCAAAACTTAGTAGTAGAAGTCCATTTCTGCCTGAAACTGCCTCAAATCCTTTTTAGATTGTTGGGTGAGAATCTTAAGAAAATTAAAGATCCGCTAAACCATCAAAACCAAGAGTGCCTTGACCCTTGTGAATGCTGTCTCTTAATACCAACAATATAGTTAGGAGGTATGAAAGAAAGAGTTAACTCAGCATTTGGGTGCTCACTATGTAGAAAAGGATTAACTCAGTGGAATTAGGTAGCACAAACTTTGAATATTCTAAAGAAAGGATTAACTCTTGACCAGGTCCTGAGAGATTATCTCAAAATCCTTGGAATATTCTGCATGATGAGAGTGTATTTGTATAGCAGAGCCATGATCCATGCCTGAGAGTTTATATTAACATCAAGCTTTATGATGGGGGCCTTGGGCTGTATTAGTTTGATCTTGGAGGGGTTATAGATTGAGTAACTCAGATGAGTCATGCTGGTGCTCCATGCCAGTAGTCCTTCATGACTAACCCTCCCAATCCCTGTGAAAAATCTCTGTCACAGCTCAGGTGAGCTTTCCTTCTTGGCAGGACTTCACGTATGTTGTCATAGGTCATTGTTGGGAGAATTAAACATTGTCCATGTTACTCCACTGGGAGAGGACAATTGTAAGCTTATGGCTGGTTTTTCCTGGACTGTGTCCTGTTTAGCTTTTTTCCTTGCTGACTTTAACCTCTATCCTTTGACTGTAATAAATGGGAACTGTGAATTTCTGAGTTTTACAGGTCCTTCTAATGAAGAATCAAATCTGAGCAGGAGTCTTGGGAAATCTTGACACAAGTGATCTTCAAGGGAAAGCGCTGACCCAGAAGCCAGGAGTCCTTAAGTCTATTTCAGCCCTGTTAAAAATATAACTCTATGATTGGAGGCCATCTGCTCCCTTTGCTAGATTCCAGTTTATCTACATATTTTTAACCTTTGTGACTTCTAAGTTAAGTTCTATATCTGATATTCTGTGATTCTAAATATGCAATTTACCTATTATTTCTGTCTAGGACTTCAAAGTCAGTAACACATTCAAGTCCTGGATCTTTAAAAGTAAAAAAACATATGAGAATACTTTATTGCTAATAGTAAATCTAGTTTATCTTTGATTTTATTTTTGGGGGGGTCTCCCTCTGACCATCTACTATAAAGGTGGCACTACTTAAGAAATCAACAAAACCACAAAAAATAAACTCATATACATATCCCTGGACTCCCCCAGCAGCTCAGTGGTAAAGAATCTGTGCTGCCAATGCAGGAGATGTGAGTTTGATTCCTGGGTTAGGAAGATCCTCTGGAGAAGGAAATGGCAACCCACTCTGGTATTCTTGCTTGGGAAATCCCATGGACAGAGGAGCCTGGCAGGCTATAGTCCATGGGGTTAAGGAAGAGTCAGACATGCCTTAGTGACTAAAAATGACAGCAATATATGTTTTGGGCACTGTGGACAATAGATCCTTTTACTTGAAATTATATTCTTCATTGTAATTACTGGGAACCATAAATTTTAAAATATTATGTTATTTGTCTAAACAGGAAGTATATAAAGTTGTCAATGGATTGGAAAATGGCTTCCAGCAAAACTTCAAAAATCTCAAAACACATTTATTAACATCAGAAGCTAAACCATGTGAAATTAATTCTACTCATTGCTCTTATGATAAGATCATACATTTCAAGTTAGGATTTCTTGGAGCTTCACTGATTTAACTATATTTTTGAGTAATTTAAGAAAGATAGCAGTCTAGTTTGGACTTTTTTTTGTATTTTCCTCCTAAATTAATAATTCTAGGGACAGTCCTAATCATAATTAACAATTTGAATTTTAAGTCAAGGAGGAGTATGGAATGAATTGAAGCCTAGTGTAGACTATATTATTCAGCCTTTAAATGTATCTCACCCATCTTGTGAGGGACTTCTGATAGGGATCAATAAAGATATCCAGGTGCCCTTCCCTTTTTTTAAGATAAAAAAAATAGGGAAATGCATCTTTGCTTTACAGATACCAGAAGAAGAAACAGGGAGTTTCCCATATTATTTTATTTGGAAAAAATATAACATGAAACCTCTCCTCTTAAAATATTTGAGTGTGTGTGCATGCATGCTCAGTCACTTCAGTTGTGTCTGACTCTCTGCAGTGCTATGGACTGTAGCCTGCCAGGCTCCTCTGTCCATGGGATTCTCTAAGGCAAGAACACTGGAATGGGTTGCCATGCCCTCCTCCAGGGGATCTTCCGGGCCCAGGGATTGAACCCATGGTGTCTCCTGCATCTTCTGCATCACAGACAGATTCTTTACCACTGCACCACTTGTGAAGCCCATATTGAAGTATACAATATGTTACTGCAGACTCATAGGTACAATGTTTTACAACAGATCCCTAGAGCTTGTTCATCTTGCTTGACTAAACTTCAAACACCTTGGTTAGGAACTGTTTCTCCTCAACCTCCAGCCACAGGCAACCACCATCCCACTCTATGATTCTATAAATATGACTCTTATAGATATCTCATAAAAGTGGGATCATACAGTATTTCTTTTTCTACAAATGGCTTATTTCTCTTAGCATAATGCCTTCAGTTTTCATGCATGCAGTTGAATTTTGTAGAATTCCCTTTTTTTCAAGACCAAATATTATTTCATTGTTTGTACAGTTGAACCTTGAGCAACTTAGGGGTTAGGGGCACTGACCACCTGTGCAATTGAAAACCTGAGTATAACTTTACAGTTGGCTCTCCGCATCTGCAGTGTGGTTCTGTAGCTAAGGATTCAACCCATCACCAACAATTTAGTACTGCAGTAAGTATCTACTGAAAAAAAAATTCTTGTTTAAGTGGACCTGTATAGTTTAAACAACTGTATATACAGCAATTTCTTTATCCATCATCCTTCAATGGACATTTAAGTTGTTTTCATATGTTGGCTAGTGTAAACTGCTGCAATGAACATGGGAGTACAGCTATCTTTTTGAGATCCTTATTTCAATTCTTTTGGGTAAATATCCCAAAGTGGGATTTCTGGATCATTTGGTAGTTCTTGAGATGATCTGAGATCATATGGTAGTTCTTGTAATTTCTTGAGAAGCTGCCATACTGTTTTCCATAGCGGCTAGACCATTTACATTCCCACCAACAGTGTAAAAGGGTTCCAATTTCTTCTTACTCAAATATTTGTGGTGTTTGGGGATTTTTTCACTTGTATTGATATATAATTTACATATATCACTGTAAGTTTAAGGTGTATATTGTAATGATTTGACTTACATACATTGTGAAATAACTGTAGACAACATCCATCATCTCATAAATACAACAAAAAGAAAAAAAATCTCCTTGTGATAAGAACTCTTAGGATTTACCCTTAACTTGCATGTATATTATACAGCAGTGTTAACTATAATCATCATGTTGTACATTACATACCTAGTATTTATACACCTTAAACCTAGAAGGCTGTACCTTTTTTATATTGAAGTATAATTGCTTTGTGATGTTGTGTTAGTTTCTGGTATACAACAGTGAATCAGTTAATATGTATACATGTATCCTCTCCCTCTTGAGCCGCCCTCACACCCCCACCCCCTATCCCACTGCTCATCACAGAGTCCCAAACTGAGCTTGCCGTGCTGTACAGCAGCTTCACACTAGCTATCTGTTTTACACATGGTAGTGTATGTGTGTCAGTCTTGTTCCCATCCCACCCTCCACTTCCCCTTCACCCCACCATGTCCACAGGTCCATTCTTTACATCTGCGTCTCTATTCCTACCCTGCAAATAGGTTCTATACGTACCATTTTTCTACATTCCATATATATGCATTAATATATGATATTTGCTTTTCTCTTCCTGACCTACTTAACTCTGTATAACAGACTCTAGTGCATCCACATCACTCCAAATGACCAATTTCACTCCATTTTAGCCTAAGTAATTGTTCATTGAATATATGTATCACATCTTTATCCATTCATCTGTTGATGGACATTTGGGTTGCTTCCATGTCCTGGCTATTGTAAATAATCTGCAATGAACATGTGTCATTTTGAATTATGGTTTTCTCAGGGTATATATTCCAGTAGTGGGATTGCTGGATCATATAGCAGCTCTATCTTTACTTTTTTAAGGAATCGCCATACTGTTCTCCATAGTGGCTGTAACAATTTACATTCCCACCAACAGTGCAAGAGGTTTCTGTTTTCTCCACACCCACTCCAGCATTTATTGTTTGAAGATGTTGTGATGATGGCCATTCTCACAGATGTGAGGTGGAGGTGGTACCTCATTGTATGGAAGGTTGTGGTGGCTCAGTGGTGAAGAATCCACCTGCTAATGCAAGAGAAGCAGATTTGATCCCTGGGTCAGGAAGAGCCCCTGGAGAAGCAGATGGCAACCCACTCAAGTATTCTTGCCTAGAGGATCACATGAACAGAGGGGTCTGGCAGGCTAGTGTCCATGGGGTTTCAAAGAGCCAGACATGACTGAATGACTGAGCATGCACGCTCATGGAAGACTGTAACTTTTGATTACCTTCTTCCATTCCCATCCCCATCCTCTGGTAAGTGCAAGTCTAATCTTTTTTTTTTTTTTCCCCTAAAGACTCCACATATAACTGAGATCATACTGTGTTTTTCTTTCTCTGTATGACTTGTTTCACTTAGTATAATGTCTTTTAGGTTGATATATATTGTCACAAATGGTAGGATTTCCTCATTTTTAAGGTTAAATAATATTCTTGTGTCTGTGTGTGCATGTCTGTGTATCTTAATTCATTCATCTGTTGCTGGGCACATGTTGCTTCCATGTCTTGGCTATGGAAATTATGCTGCAATGAACAAAGGAGTGCCTATATCTCCTTGAGTTTGTGTTTTCATTTCTTCTGATATACATCCAGGAGGGGAATATATGATCCATATGCTGGATCATATGGTGGTTCTATTTTTAATTTTTTGATATTTTTTCCATAGTGACTGTACCAGTGAATAATCTCACCAACAATGCAAAACATGTCCTTTTATCCACATCCATACCAGCATTTGGTATCTTTTGTCTTTTTGATCGTGGCCACTGTAGCAGGTATAAAATGATATCTCATTTTGGCTTTGATTTGCATTTCTGTAATGACTAGTGCAAAATTCAGACTTAAATTGAACAAAGGAGGGAAAACCACTCGATCATTCAGGCATGGCCTAAATCAAATCCCTTATGATTATATAGTGGAAGTGACAAATAGATTCAATGGATTATCTTATACAGTGCCTGAAGAACTATGGACAGAGGTTCATGACACTGTACAGGAGGCAGTGATCAAGACCATCCCCAGGAAAAAGCAATGCAAAAAGGCAAAATGCTTGCCTGACAAAGACTTACAAATAGCTGAGAAAAGAGAAGTGAAAAGCAAAGGAAAAAAGGAAAGATATATCTATTTGAATGCACAGTTTCAAAGAATAGCAATGAGACATAAGAAAACCTTCCTCAATGATCAATGCAAATAAATAGAGGAAAACAATATAACAGGAAAGACTAGAGATCACTTTAAGAAAATTAGAGATACCAAGGGAACATTTCATGAAAAGATGGGCTCGACAAAGGACAGAAATAGTATGGACCTAACAGAAGCAGAAGATATTAAGAAGAGGTGACAATAATACACAGAAGAACTGTACAAAAAAGATCTTCATGACCCAGGTAATAATGATGGTGTGATCACGCACCTAAAGCCAGACATCCTGGAATGTGAAGTCAAGTGGGCCTTAGCGGATTCATTTTGATGTTTGGCAAAACTAATACAATTATGTAAAGTCTAAAAATAAAATAAAATTAAAAAAAAAAAGCATCACTACAAACAAAGTTAATGGAGGTGATGGAATTCCAGTTGAACTATTTCAGATCCTAAAAGATGATGCTGTGAAAGTGCTGCATTCAATATGCCAGTAAATTTGGAAAACTCAGCAGTGGCCACAGGACTGGAAAAGGTCAGTTTTTATTTCCAATCCCAAAGAAAGGCAATGCCAAAGAATGCAAATTACCACACAATTGCACTTATCTCACACAAGCATAATAATACTCAAAATTCTCGAAGCCAGGCTTCAACAGTATGTGAACCATGAACTTCCAGATATTCAAGCTGGATTTAGAAAAGGCAGAGGAACCAGAGATCAAATTGCCAACATCCGCTGGATCATCAAAAAAGCAAGAGAGTTCCAGAAAAACATCTACTTCTGCTTTATTGACGACACCAAAGCCTTTGACTGTGTGGATCACAACAAACTGTGGAAAATTCTAAAAAAGATGGGAATACCATACCACCTGACCTGCCTCCTGAGAAATGTGCATGCAGGTCAAAAAGCAACAGTTAGAACTGGACATGGAACAACAGACTGGTTCCAAATCGGGAAAGGAGTAGTCAAGGCTGTATATTGTCACCCTGCTTATTTAACTTATATGCAGAATGAAGGAAAGCTACAGGTCTCAAAATAGCCTAGAGTTAAAACTCCCCTCCAGGTCCTCCCTACCATTCTATACAGAAAAAATAACCTTCCCCCCACAAAAAGAGGGATGAACATTAAGATTGATTACATTCAGCTCCCAGCCAGTCCTAGTCTCTGGCTGGTCTCAAGAATTCCTTGCCCCAGTTGTTAGAAGCTAACTAATCAAAATAATCTTGAGGAAAAACAGACCCCCTCAAAACAATGTATCTCCACATATATATGTTTTCTATATATACCTACTTTTTTCTTGACTTAGGGCAGCAGCTCACTGGTCTGACTGCTACCCCTTCTCACCTCAATAAAGGGGATCTGTTCATGTAGAGTATCAGTCTCATTATTTCTCCAGACTGAACCTTCTCTAGTTCCTTTACCTTACACAGAGTACACCATGCGAAATGCAAGGCTGGATGAAGCACATGCTAGAAATAAGATTGCTGGGAGAAATATCAATAACCTCAGATACACAGATGACACCACCCTTATGGCACAAAGTGAAGAAGAACTAAAGAGACTCTTGATGAAAGTGAAAGAGGAGAATGAAAAGTTGGCTTAAAACTCAACATTCAGAAAACTAAGATCATGGCATCTGGTCCCATCACTTCATGGCAAATAGATGGGGAAACAATGAAAAGAGTGATAGACTTTTATTTTTTGAGGCTCCAAAATCACTGCAGATGGTGACTGCAGCCATGAAATTAAAAGACGCTTGCTCCTTGGAAGAAAAGCTATAACAAACCTAGACAGTGTATTAAAAAGCAGAGACATTACTCTGCCAACTAAGGTCCGTCTAGCCAAGGCTATGGTTTTTCCATTAGTCATGTATGAATGTGAGAGTTGGACCATAAAGAAAGCTGAGCACCAAAGAATTGATGCTTTTAAACTGTGGTGTTGGAGAAGACTCTTTTGAGAGTCCCTTGGACAGCAAGGAGATCCAACCAGTCCATCCTAAAGGAAATCAGTCCTGAATGTTCATTGGAAGGACTGATTCTGAAGCTGAAACTCCAATACTTTAGCCACCTGATGTGAAGAACTGATTCATTGAAAAAGACCCTGAAGCTGAGAAAGATTGAAGGCAGGAGGAGAAGGGGACAACAGAGGAAGAGATGGTTGTATGGCATCACTGACTTGATGGACATGAGTTTGAGCAAGCTCTGGGAGTTGGTAATGGACAGGGAGGCCTGACATGCTGCAGTCCATGGGGTTGCAAAGAGTTGGACACGACTGAGTGACTGAACTGAACAGAATGACTAGTGAGGCTGAGCCTCTTTCATGTACCAACTGATCGTTTATTTCCTTTTTTAGGAAAACAGTTTGGATACTCTGAGTAGAAAAATGTTATTCAGGTCCATTGTTCATTTTCACCAAATATCTAGGTAAAATTGCATGAGTTCTTACTGGTTTATATATTTGAGGAGGATTGGCATTAATTCCTCTTTAAATGTTTGGTAAAATTCACCAATGAAGCCTTTTGGTTCTAGATAATCTTTGCTGGGAAATATTTTATTACTGAGTCAATCTCTCTTCTAGTAACTTGTCTATTCAGATTTTCTATTTATTCCTTATTTATCCTTGGTAATTCATATGTTTCTAAGAGATTTTCCATTTTCTAGCTTGCCCAGAGAACAAACTTAGTTCATTTAAACTTTTCTGTTGTTTTCCTGATTTCTATTTCATTTATTCTGCCCTAATTTTTATTATTTCCTTCCTTCTGTTGACTTTGGTTTCAGCTTGTTCTTTGGTCTTTTAATTTTTGATAATAACTATATTGATAGGTTAAGGTGATAGCTCATTATAGATGTGATTTCTATATTCCTGATGATTAGTGACATTGAGCATTTTTTATATAGGTTGGCCATTTTTTAACTTTTCTTTGCAGAAAATTTACATTTGTCCTTGTGCTGTTTTTAAATTGGGTTATCAGGGATTTTGAACTGTGGTGTTGGAGAAGACTCTTGAGAGTCCCTTGGACTGCAAGGAGATCCAACCAGTCCATTCTAAAGGAGATCAGCCCTGGGATTTCTTTGGAAGGAATGATGCTAAAGCTGAAACTCCAGTACTTTGGCCACCTCATACGAAAAGTTGACTCATTGGAAAAGACTCTGATGCTGGGAGGGATTGGGGGCAGGAGGAGAAGGGGACAACAGAGGATGAGATGGCTGGATGGCATCACTGACTCAATGGACATGAGTCTGAGTGAACTCCGGAAATTGGTGATGGACAGGGAGGCCTGGCGTGCTGCGATTCATGGGGTCACAAAGAGTCGGACACGACTGAGCGACTGATCTGATCTGATCAGGGATTTTGAAAAATACTAAGTTATAGGAATTCCTTATATATTTTAGACATTAACCCCTCATGAGATATATGGTTTGCAGTAGTTTTTCCCATTCTGCAGGTTGCCTTTTTACTTTGTGCTAATTTCCTTTTCTGTGCAGGGGCTCTTTAATTTGATGTAGTCCCACTTTTCTTTTTATTGCCTGTGTTTTTTGTGCCATATCCATCCAATATTTTCAAGACCTGTATCATTAAACTTTTTTTTCCTATGCTTTCTTCTATCGGGTTTAAAGTTCTAGGTCTTATATTTTAAATCTTAAATCAACTTTGATTTGATTTTTGTGTAAAGTGTTAAGACAAGGGTCCAATTTCTCTATCTTTCTTTATTTGCATATTGTTATCCATTTTTCCAGCACCATTTGCTGAAGATTGCCCTTTCCCCGTTGTGTGTTCCTGGGAAAGATCAGTTGATTTTATATGCATTGGATGCATGTGTTTATTTCTGAATTCTCAAATCTGCTCTATTGGTCTATACATTTGATTTTATGGCAGTTCCATACTCTTCTGGTTATTGTAACCTCTCTTTTTAATTTTACTATTTTTTTCAATTTCTATAAAACTGTCACTGGGATTTTGATAGGGATTGCATTGAATCTGTAAATGGCTTTGGATAGTATGGACATCATAAGAACATCAGGTTTTAGGCACTTCTCAGGTGGTCTGGTGGTTAAGACTCCATGCTTCCACTGCAGGAGGCATGGGTTTGATCTCTGGTCAGGGAAGTTCTACATGCCAAAAGAGAATATCAGGTCTTCCAATCCATGAATATGAGAAATCTTTACATTTGTGCCTAGTTAATTTCTTTCACCAGTAATTTATAGTGTTCAGTAAGTCTTTTCACCTCCTTATTTGTTTATTCCTAAGTATTTTATTCATTTTAGTGCTATTGTAAATGAAATTGTCTGATAATTTCTTTTTGCATAGTTTATTTTTAGTGTGTAGAAATGCAACCGATTTTTGTATGTTGATCTTTTTATATCCTGAAATGTCACTGAATTTATTTATTGATTCTAGTAGCTTTACAGAGCCTTTAGGGTTTCCTATATATAAGATCATATCATTTTAAAACAGTAACAGTTTACTACTACCTTTATGATTTGTGTGCCCTCTATTTCTTTGGACATCCTCAGTGACTCAGTGATATCTGACTCTGCAACCCTATGGAGTGTACCCTGCCAAGCTCCTCTGTCCATGGAATTTTCACAGCAAGAATACTGGAGTGGGTTGCCATTTCCTACTCCAGGGGATCTTCCTGACCCAGGGATCAAACCCACATCTGCTGCATCTCTTACATTGGCAGGTGGATTCTTTACCACTGGCCCTCTTTATCTTGCCTAATTGCTCTGAAGAGGGCTTCCAGTACTATGTTAAATAAAAGTGGTGACAATGTACATCATTGCCTTGTTCCTAGTTTTACAGGAAAAGGTTTCAGTTATTCCCTGCTGAATATGATGTTACCTGTGGTTTTTTTAAATTTGGTCTTTATCAAATTGGGAAAACAGTCTTCTATTTCTGGTTGTTGAGTTTTTATAATGAAAGGGGGTTGAATTTTGCTAAATAGAGATTTGCATTTGCTGAGACCATCGTGATTTTTACTCATCATTCTATTAATGTAGTGTATCACATTACTAGATATTCATATATTCAACTATTCTTGTCTCTCAGCTATAAGTCCCACTTGGTTAAGGTGTATGATCCTTTTAACATGCTATTGGATTCTGGTTCCTGAATTTTTTGAAGATTTTTTTCATCTATATTCATCAGGAATATGGTGTGCACTTTTCTTTTTTGTGGTGTTTTGTCTGGCTTCAGTATCAGGATTATGTCAGTCACATAAGATTATCAGTGTTCTCTTTAATTCCTTCAGAGTAGTTTTGAAGGACTTATGTTCATTGTTCTTTAAATGTTTTATACAATTAACCAATGAATTCATCCAGTTCTCAGCTTTACTTTGAGTGGTTTTGGTAACTTATTTAATCTCCATACTAGCTATGAGTTTTTCAGACTTTCTATTTCTCTCCAGATTAGACTTAGTAGTTTTTATGTCTTTAGGAATGTATCCATTTCACCTAGGCTTTGTTTTGTTGGTATATAATTGTTCACAGTAGTCTTCTATGACTCTTATTTTCATAGCATCACTCTATTTTTATTTCTGACTTAAGTCTTCTTTGTATTTTTTACCTAAGGGTTGCCCATTTTTGTTTATCTTTGAAAAAACCTTTTTTATTTTTATTTCTACTCTAATATTATTTTCTCCTTTCTGCTAATTTTGCATTTAGTTTGTTCTTTTCCTCTAGTTCCTGAGATATAATGTTAGATTGTTGCTTTGAGATTTTTCTTCTTTTTTTGGTGTAGATGTTTATCACTATGAACTTTCTTCTTAGTTCTGCTTTTGCTGCAAATTCTAAGTTTTGGTATATTTTTTGTCACTGTTTTGTATGTCTTAAGGTATTTTCTAGTTTTGTTTTTTTTTTTAATTTTTTAATCTCTTCTTTGGCCCAGTGGCTGTTTAAAAGTGTATTATTTAAGTTCCACACCTATGTGAATTCCACACATTTTCACTTCTGCTTTGATTTCTAAATTTCATTCCATTATGATCAAAAAAAGTGTTATAATTTCAATTTTCTTAAATTTTTAAAACTTGTTTTATGATCTAACTTGTGATCTGTTCTAGAGAAAGATATGTGTGCTTAAGTAGAGTTGTGAACTCTCATGCTATTGAATGGAACATTCTATAAATATCTTATAGGTACATTTGGTCTATAATGTTATTCAAGTCCTTTGTTTCTTTATTGATAATCTGTCTGGATCTTCTCTTCATTATTGAAAGGAGTACTGAAGTCTACTGTTATTTTATTGCTATATATCTCTTCACATCTATTTTTGCCTGACACATATCTATGTGCTAATTATATTGGTTGCATATATAATTATAATTTCTTTATCTTCCTGGAGAATTGACTCCTTTATTTCTATATAATGTTCTACTTTTTCTCTTGTTTCAGTTTTGAACTCTAAACTCTATTTTGTATGATATACATACAGCCATCGCTTCATTCTTTAGGGTACCATTTGCATGGGAAATCTTTTCCATTTCTTCACTTTCAGTTATGTGTTCTTTAAGGTAAGTTTCTTGTAGAAAGCATAGCTGGGTCTCATTTTTGCTTGTTTGTTTGATTTCTTTAATCCATTAATCCACTCTCTGTCTTCATGGACCAACCTTACATAGAGAAAGTTCCTTACCAGTCATTCCAGCCTGAGATTCTAAGGGCCTCTGCTTACTCTTTCACACACTATGGAGAAGTAGGCAACTGTTGTATAGTCCACTTATTGTGTGCTGAGCCAGGGGACAGGATCAATGGCATCTGCTAGCCTAAGCTGCTGCCTTTCCCCTGGGCAGCTAGAATGTGCTGGATATGTCAGAACTTCAAGACTGGCAATTCAGATGCCAGACCTCTGAAGAGCCCCCTCAGAAATTTTTTGGGGCACTGAACATGTGAGCCAATCCTTCCCTCCCTTAGGTGATGCTGGAAGCTAGGAGGGGTCCTTGATCATATGGCACTGTGTCAGAGCAAATGCCACCAACAAGGTGTCTCCAATCTCCCTACCAGATTCAGCAATCCAGTTTTTCAGTCTCCCAGGATTTGGAGCCTTTCAATTATTTTTCTTTTATATCAGGAAAGGAATTTGTTCACTAATTGTTGCTAAATCAGTATGATTATGGGGGGAAAAGATGATGCTTCCTACTTCATCATCTTGCTGACATTACTCCTGATGATATTTCAAAATATGGTAAAATGTTGATAACATTCCACTGCAGGACAGACCTCCTGAAAATTTACATTTAAAAGTGGCTATCAACAAAGCATATTTTTAATTATTTAGTAGAGTCAGCTTCTTAAAAAAAGATGAAATAGGAGACTAGAATTTATGGTAGGGATTTAACTGATTTTAAGTAAGCAATTTTACAAGGATATTTAAAGTTAAGCCATAATCTAAAAGGTGAAAAACAATAAAGAAAGCAAAAAACATATGATGGGATATTATTGTCTGCCAGGTTTGAGCATTGACTCTTGAGGTTTCCTATATAAGTAGAACTACTTGTATGAAGGGTGATGTCACCTTCATTTTTGCTATCTCTCCAAGGAAAACAAAAACACCTCTGTGTTGTTTCTGTAGAAAAATGCCTCAAAAGGACCTTATGTCATGACCTGATGTGACCTACCCTATTTCACACAAGTCTTGTGTCCTTTAGACAGAAAAT
The DNA here is from genome assembly GCF_029407905.1 of Bubalus kerabau. Lineage (NCBI taxonomy): Eukaryota > Metazoa > Chordata > Mammalia > Artiodactyla > Bovidae > Bubalus > Bubalus kerabau. Next base: position 46,717,516 of record NC_073633.1, read on the forward strand.
ACAAAAAATACTTGGCAGATCAAGACAGTAATTTATTTCTGACAGAAGAAAATTAAATATTTCTACAAATTGTTATTGTGAATCTAATGAGTCCTCACTCGTGATGTATAAGAAGTCAGGTGGATGATGTACTCACCCAAAATGCCTGGGGCTTTGTGAAGTTCATTGGAACAGGTCGGTAATCTGTGCTTATGTTTCTACATCTAGAACTGAGAGGCCATCAGGGAATTTAGAACAAGGAAAAAAATGTGGAAACTACACTGCTTCACTATTCACTTCTCAGTAAGATCTCAAGAGGTTTTCTTTTCTTTATCACTCTGATAGGTATGATTTCCAATCTAGTGAGGCTTACGTGCAAAGTTGTGGTTGCTGGCCTAGAGAGCAGATGGCTTGCTGACCACTTTCTCATGACTTCTCTTAGGTCCTAACATACAGTTGGCTCATAGAAGCCACCCAAAAAATAATTTCAGCACCTCTCTGCTTCAAATAATATTTCTACTACTTGAATTAAATCATTTGAAAATAGCTTACCACTGATAACTAAGTCACCATCCCAAGGATTCATTTTATGTTACAGTAATGGAAACACACACTTAAATTACTTCATCAACTGTGGTTTTGCTTTTGTAACAATTAGAGTTTATAATCCCCCCCAATTTTAAAAATATTTAATCTCTATATATATTTACAAATCCATTTATGCCACAGAACAAAAGAATAAAAATAACCTCACTTCCCATTGTACTAGGGTATGAGAGTAGTAGAGAGAATTAATCTCTCAATGAGTAAGTATTAGAGCAAGCCCAGGAAAAATATACTTTTAACACCTTGATAATATAGGAAAAGTTCACCTAGTTACATGTAAATTTTGCAAAGATAGGAAATTAGGAAAGAATGCAAGGAATGAAATGAAAATTCTGATTATAAACGATAGGTATGCTTGGAGTAGTATCTGAGATTGTACATTTCTAACGAGCTCTCAAATCAGTCTGATGCTGCTAATCCTCAAAATTAAACACACACTACACACCGATACCTTTTTCTTACTTCCAGAGATTCCGATTTAATTGGCATGAAGTTTCAATACTTGGACTTTTAATCCCCCAGGACAAAGTTTGAGGAGTACTGCTTTAGAGGAAGACATTTAAAAACTTTCTGATCAAAAGACTTGTTAAAATGCCAATTCTCAGGCCCCATCCCATACTACTTAGATCTGAAACTCCAGGAGAAAAGCCTGGAAAGCAGTATCTTTAACAGGTGACTTCTTAGAATCAGCAAAGTTTGGTAAACACTGTTCTAGAGCAATCACAGAGGCCATGATATGATGTATGTTACTGGTCCAGTGGGCCATTAATCCACTTCAAGACCAATCACTGGACTTGAGAAAAAGAATCATGCAACAAATTCCTTTAGATCTCCTTGAGGAAGGTCAATGGAAAGGAAAACTGGTTCTTCAAAAGGATGGAGGAGTGTGAATCATCAACATGGGAATTATCAGGAGTGAGAGAGTCTGCCTCTTAATTTGTACTTATTAGAGTTACCTCCCAAAGCAGGATTTTTAATGTCTGCACATCACATTTTTAGTTGTGTAAGCATACGCTATCTGTGATACTGATTTTTGTTTTCTCTCTCTTCTTCGGCCTGTAAATTATCTATAGCAGGGTTTAATATCAAGTTATTTTTCAAGACACTAGTGACGGCTATATGTAACATACAAATGTTATTTCTTAACAAATTTGTTGTTGTTGTTGTTCAGTCACTCAAACATGTCTGACACTTTGTGACACCATGGACTGCAGCACACCGGGCTTCCCCGTCCTTCACCATCTCCCAGAACTTACTCAGTCTCATGTCCATTGAGTTGGTGATGCCATCCAATCATCTCGTCCTTTGTTGTCACCTTCTCCTCCTGCCTTCAATCTTTCCCAGCATCAGGGTCTTTTCTAATGAGTTGGTTCTTCACATCAGGTGGTCGAAGTATTGGAGCTCCAGCTTCAGCATCAGTCCTTCCAATGAATATTCAGGACTGATCTCCTTTAGGATGGACTGGTTGGATCTCCTTGCAGCCCTAGGGACTCTCAAGAGTCTTCTCCAACACCACAGTTCAAAAGCATCAATCCTTCAGCATTCAACCTTCTTTAAGGTCCAGCTCTCACATCCATACATGACTACTGGAAAACTCTAGATTTGACTATATGGAACTTTGTTGGCAAAATAATGTCTCTGCTTTTTAATATGTTATCTAGGTTTGTCATAGCTTTTCTTCCAAGGAATGTCTTTTAATTGCATGGGCTGCAGTTACCACCTGCAGCAATTGCAGAGCCCAGGGAAATAGTCTGTCACTGTTTCATTTGTTTCCCCACCTATTTGCCATGAAGTGATGGGACCAAATGCCATGATCTTCATTTTTGAATGTTGAGTTTTTCGCCAGTTTTTTCACTCTCCTCTTTCACTTTCATCAAGAGGCTCTTTAGTTCTTCACTTTCTGCCACAAGGGTGGTGTCATCTGCATGTCTGAGGTTATTGATACTTCTCCTGGCAATCTTGATTCCAGCTTTTGCTTCATCCAGCCCAATATTTCACATGATGTACTCTGCATATAATTTAAATAAGCAGGGTGACAATATACAGCCTAGACATATGCCTTTCCCAATTGGAACCAGTTCATTGTTCCATGTCTGGTTCTAACTGTTGCTTCTTGACCTGCATACAGGTTTCTCAGGGGACAGGTAAAGTGGTCTGGTATGCCTATCTCTTAGAGAAATTCCCAGTTTGTTGTAATCCACACAGTTAAAGGCTTTAGCATAGTATGAAGCAGATGTTTTTCTGGAATTGTTTTGCTTTTTCGATGATCCAGCAGATGTTGGCAATTTGATCTCTGGTTCCTCTGCTTTGGTAAATCCAGCTTGAAAATCTGGAAGTTCTGAGTTCATATACCATTGAAGCCTGTCTCAGAATTTTCAGCATTACTTTGCTGGAGTGTGAGATGAGTGCAATTGTGCAGTAGTTTGAACATTCTTTGGTATTGCCTTTCTTTGGGATTGGAAGGAAGACTAACTTTTGCCAGTTCTGTAGTCACTGCTAAGTTTTCCAAATTTGCTAGCATATGGAGTGCAGCACTTTCACGGCATCATCTTTAGGATTTGAAATAGCTCAACTGGAATTCCATCCTCTCCACTAGCTTTGTTCGTAGTGATGCTTCCTAAGGCCCACCTGACTTCACATTCCAGGAAGTCTGGCTCTAGGTGAGTGATCACACCATCATGGTTTTATGGATCATGAAGATCTTTTTTGTATAGTTCTGTGTATTCTTCGGAGAAGGCAATGGCACCCCACTCCAGTACTCTTGCCTGGAAAATCCCATGGACAGAGGAGCCTGGTAGGCTGCAGTCCATGGGGTCACTAAGAGTCAAACACGACTGAGCGACTTCACTTTCACCTTTCACTTTCATGCATTGGAGAAGGAAATGGCAACCCACTCCGGTGTTCTTGCCTGGAGAATCCCAGGGACGGGGGAGCCTGGTGGGCTGCCGTCTATGGGGTCACACAGAGTCGGACACGACTGAAGCGACTTAGCAGCAGCAGCAGCAGCAGTGCATTCTTCCCACCTCTTCTTAATATCTTCTGCTTCTGTTAGGTGCATACCATTTCTGTCCTTTATTGTGCCTATCTTTGCATGAAATGTTCCATTGGTAATTTTCTTGAAGTGATCTCTAGTCTTTTCTATTCTATTGTTTTCCTCTATTTCTTTATACTGTTCACTTAGAAAGGCTTTCTTATCTCTTCTTGCTATTCTTTGGAACTCTGCATTCAAATGCGTATATCTTTCCTTTGCTCCTTTGCCTTTCTTAACAAATATCCTGGGACATTTTCATTTAGAATAATAAAAATATGCTGGACTGCTGGAACTAGAATTACTTTTTGTGTTTACATGTTTTAACATGAATAGATATGTTTTATCATATCATACAAAATGCCAGGCAATGTTCTAAGGCTCAAAATGGTTCTAAACCACCAAAATAAATGAACTTGTCCCAAAGGTACTTGATACATTGTGTAGATTGTATAGCACCCATAATTTTCCCTTTCAAGTGACATATATTCTTTTTAAAAATTTTTTAAATTTATTAGAATATTGTTAATTTACAGTGTTGTTTTAGGTTCTCCTGTATAACAAACTGAATCAATTATATATATATATATATATATTTAACATATCTTTTTTTCCATATTGTTATTGTTGTTCGGTCACTCAGTCATGTCCAACTCTTTGTGATGCTATAGACTGCAGCATGCCAGGCTTCCCTGTCCTTCACCATCTCCCAGAGCTTGCTCAAAATCATGTCCATCGCGTTGTTGATACCATCCAACCATCTTGTCCTCTGTCATCCCTTTCTCCTCCTGCCCTCCATCTTTCCCAGCATCAGGGTCTTTTCAACAAGTCAGCTCTTTGCCTCAGGTGGCCAAAGTATTGGAGCTTCAGCTTCAGCACCTGTCCTTCCAATGAGTATTCAGGGTTGATTTCCTTTAGGACAACTGGTTTGGTCTCCCTGCTGTCCAAAGGACTCTCAAGAGTCTTCTCCAGCACCACAGCTTAAAAGCATCAAATCTTTGGTGCTCAGCTTTCTTTATGGTCCAACTCTCACATCCATACATGACTACTGGAAAAACCAGAGCTTTGACTAGATGGATCTTTGTCAGCAAAGTGATGTCTCTACTTTTTAATACACTGTCTAGGTTTGTCATAGCTTTTTCCCCAAGGAGCAAGTGTCTTTTAATTCCATGGTTGCAGTCACTTTCCACAGTGATTTTGGAGCCAAGAAGACAAAGTCTGTTACTGTTTCATTTGTTTATCCATATATTTGCCATGAAGTGGTAAGACTGAATGCCATGATCTTAGTTTTTTGAATATTGAGTTTTAAGCCAGCTTTTTCACTCCACTCTTTCACTTTCATCAAGAAGCTCTTTAGTTCCTCTTCATTTTCTGCCATTAAAGTGGGGGCATCTCCGTATCTGAGGTTATTGATATTTCTCCAAGCAATCTTGATTCCATCTTGTGCTTCATCCAGTCTGGCATTTCCCATGATGTATTCTGCATATAAATTAAATAAGCATGGAGACAATATACAGCCTTTACATACTCCTGAAAGGTTGTTGTTGAATCACGCGAATACACCGGGATTCTTGGCCCCCGGAGGAGAAGAATTCAATCCGGGGCCAGAGACGAGGCTTGATCGCTCAGAGCTTTTGTGTAATAAAGTTTTATTAAAGTATAAAGGAGATAGAGAAAGCTTCTGACATAGGCATCAGAAGGGGGCAGAAAGAGTACCCCCTTGCTAGTCTTCAGCTGGATGTTATATAGTCACTAGCAGTCTGTTAATGAAAGAAAGGAATGTCTTAAAATTTAGAATGGCACCAAACGGTTTATCTTGAGCCATAAAATAATTAACTTGAATCTTAAAGAAGGGCAGACCACCATACAAATAGTTTCATTTACATAGATTAGGGGAACAATATCTGAGTATAACATACTGGTTTGTCAAGTAGGTTTTGGGCCAAGAGGCAGAACCGACTTGGAGACAGAGTTTGGGGTAAAGGCGTAGTACATTAGCATAGCTTAAGACAAACATTTCCATAAGAAAAAGGCATTGGTTATCTCTAGGCTCAAGAATAGCTAACTTCAGGAGAAACCTGGTGTCATTATGGCAACACAGTATTTTAAGAGAAACCTCTCTTTAAATTTGTATAGAGAAGGAAAAAAATATTGCTAGTTTGTTTCCTCCTGCTGCTTAAGAGAGATAAAAATGTCTGACACTTGCAGGCTATTTCCTCCATTTGGAGACCCCTGGCCTTCCTGCCTGTTACCCTCTCACTCCTTTCCCAATTTGAACTTTAAAGGTCATTACAAAGTATTGAATAGAGTTCCCTGTGCTATACAGTAGGTCCTTATTAGTTATCTATGTATAGTAGTATGTATATGTTAATCCTAATCTCCCAATTTATCCCTCCCCCATAATGCTAAATATGTATTTTACATATGTGACTCAATTTCTGTTTTATAAATAAGTTCTTTTATACCATTGTTTTAGATTCCACATGAGTGATGTCATATGATATTTGTCTTTCTCTGTCTGACTTATTTAACTTGGTATAATGCCCTCAAGGTCCATACATGTTGTCACAATAGGCAAGAGTTTCTCCTTTAGTGGCTAAATAATATTCCATTTACACAAACACACACACACAGACTGTGCCACAGCTTCCCAGGTGGCACGAGTGGTAAAGAACCCACCTGTCAATGCAGGAGACATAAGATACGCGGGTTTGATTTCTGGGTTGGGAGGATCCCCTTGAGGAGGACATGGCAACCCACCCCAGCATTCTTGCCTGGAGAATCCCATGGACAGTAGATCCCGACAGGGTACATCCCATAGGATTGCAAAGAGTGGGACACAACTGAAGCACTTAGGGGCAGTATCAGCATACCATGTCACTTTTTTTTTTTAATCTATTCATCTCCTCAGGTTGTTTCTGTGTCTGGCTATTGTAAATAATGCTGCAATGAATATGGGTATACAGCTATTTTTTCAAGTTAGTATTTTCATTTTCTCTGGATATTACAACAGGGACACTCATCTTCCTGAGAAAGACTAGTGACCATGGTGTGGAAGGGTTGACCTCCTCTCCCACCTATGTGATATTGGACTTAGCCTGGCCATCATGGTGTCCCTGACTCTGGCTACCATTGTCCTGGTCTCCCCAGAAGGTGTTGGGTTACTGCCACACTGTGTGCCCTCTATCTGTTACCAATGTAAGAAAAAAGTGAAAAGAAAAAAAAAAAAAAAACAGGTGGAATTACTAGATCATATGGTACTTAGATTTTTAATTTTTGAGGACTGTCTATACTGTTTTCAATAGCGGCTGTACCAATTTACATCCCCAGTCAAAGTATGAAAATGTTCCCTTTTCTCTAAATCTTGTTTTTTCTCCAACACTTGTTATTCCTTGTTTTTTCTTATAACAGCTATTCTAACAGGTGTGAGGTGGTATCTTATTCTAGTTTTGATTTGCATTTCCCTGATGATGAGGGATTCCCAACAACAGTGTAGGAGGGTTCTCTTTTCTCCACACACTCTCAAGCATTTATTATTGTGATCACAATATTTTTTAACACAAGCACATTGTTAATGAGTTATAACTCTTTTTTTGAGACTTGAATCTATGAGGCAACAAGCTCAGATCGGGGCATATAAAGTCAATGTTTTATGCAGTTGATGTTTTAAAAGAACGTATAAAACAAGTAACTCTTATTTTGTAAAACAAGTAACTCTTATTGATGTATGCATTAGGGTTCTCTAGGGAAACAGAATGGTTTATGTATTATAGGGCTTCCCTGGTGATTCAGACAGTAAAGAATCTGCCTGCAATGTATCAGTTCAGTTCAGTTCAGTCACTCAGTCATGTCCGACTCTGCGACCCCATGAATCACAGCACGCCAGGCCTCCCTGTCCATCACCAACTCCCGGAGTTCACTCAAACTCACGTCCATCAAGTTGGTGATGCCATCCAGCCATCTCATCCTCTGTTGTCCCCTTCTCCTCCTGCCCCCAATCCCTCCCAGCATCAGAGTCTTTTCCAATGAGTCAACTCTTTGCATGAGGTGGCCAAAGTACTGGAGTTTCAGCTTTAGCATCATTCCTTCCAAAGAACACCCAGGACCGATCTCCTTTAGAATGGACTGGTTGGATCTCCACACACATACACACACACACACACGAGAGAGAGAGAGGGAGGGAGGGAGGAAGAGAGAGACTGATTTTATAGAATTAGTTCATACAATTATGGAGGCAGACAAGTCCAAACTCTGCAGTCTGGGTCAGCAGGCTGGACACTAAGGGAAGAACCATTGTTCTTGGACTCTAGCATCAAACTCTTGGGCTTAAAGAGTTCAAGTCCAAAGACCATCAGGCTGAAGACCCAGGGAAGGACTTATGTTGCAGTTCCATTCTCAAGGTTTTCTGCTGGCAAAGTTCCCTCTCACTTAGAGGGAGGTCGGTCTGTTGTTCTATTCAACCCTTCAATTTACTTGATCAGGCCTACTCACATTATGAGAGATAACATGCTTTGCTCAGAGTCTACTGATTTAAATGTTAATCTCATACAGATATACTTCACAGAAACATCCAGACTGATGTTTGAGCACACATTTGGGCATTTGGTGACCTAGTCAAGTTGCCTTAACCATCACAATGTGTCACAAATTTTATGATTCACTCTTGTACATCCTGTTGAAATGGAAATTTCAATTAGCTTTACTTAGGATTAATTTTAATATATCTATATCCATCTCCTATTTACAAATTTCAATTTATCAAATTTGGAGTGTGAAAAAGGCAATCATAATAGTTAAAATTACTATATTTAGAAGGAAGGTTGACTTTATCTTGTCTCAAGTACTTACTGATAATATATAATTAGAAGTGGCAAAATAAGAATACATCATTAGAATTTGCACTAGAACATAGATATAAAACATTATTGGCTAAATTTCTCTACATTAGCTCACACTCTTTCTGACATACTTCTATAATGAAATAAAACATTTTAAATCTATACAGGTGTATCATAGGGAAGATAAATTTCTAGATAATACCCAAAAAGTAACAGATATTAATTACAAATATTCCTCAACATTCAGAAAACGAAGATCATGGCATCTGGTCCCATCGCTTCATGGGAAATAGATGGGGAAACAGTGGAAACAGTGGCTGACTTTATTTTTGGGGGCTCCAAAATCACTGCAGATGGTGACTGCAGCCATGAAATTAAAAGACGCTTACTCCTTGGAAGGAAAGTTATGACCAACCTAGATAGCATATTCAAAAGCAGAGACATTACTTTGCCAACAAAGGTTCGTCTAGTCAAGGCTATGGTTTTTCCTGTGGTCGTGTATGGATGTGAGAGTTGGACTGTGAAGAAGGCTGAGTGCCAAAGAATTGATGATTTTGAACTGTGGTGTTGGAGAAGACTCTTGAGAGTCCCTTGGACTGCAAGGAGATCCAACCAGTCCAGTCTGAAGGAGATCAGCCCTGGGATTTCTTTGGAAGGAGTGATGCTAAAGCTGAAACTCCAGTACTTTGGCCACCTCATGCGAAGAGTTGACTCATTGGAAAAGACTCTGATGCTGGCAGGGATTGGGGGCAAGAGGAGAAGGGGACGACAGAGGATGAAATGGCTGGATGGCATCACTGACTCGATGGATGTGAGTCTGGGTGAACTCCGGGAGTTGGTGATGGATAGGGAGGCCTGGCGTGCTGCAATTCATGGGGTTGCAAAGAGTTGGACACGACTGAGTGACTGATATGATCTGATCTGATTCCTTATATCTATATCCTCAGTATCTGAGTCTGTTCAGTCAAATCAACACAAATTAAATGTACATTGTAATATAAATTAGCTGGTTTACATATATACAGCTGACCCTTGAAAAAGTATTAATTAGGGCATATTTAAAAGTGTTTTCTTAAAATAGTGTATTACTCTAGTTCAGAAATATGGATTTTTAATGATCTACAAAGCAAGACATTTGTCAGATGTGAGTACAGTAAAAGGTTGGTCTCTACTAACTCCACTTACATCAGAGTTGACTGGGAATTTGAGATTTCTCAGTTATAAAATATTCTTTTAACATCTTGATGTAGAATGAGAAAAACATGTTTGTTTTTAAATACATTTTTTTAATGTGAAAAAAATCATTGCAATGAACCTAATTCTTTAATAGTTATTGTTTCTTTTCCACTAACCATGTATTACAATCATTCCAGAAACCCATTATATTTTCCCAAAATATCACATGTACAAAGAAAATAATAAAAGAAAACTTTGTGGAATTCTAAAGGATAAAGAGGAAAAATGTATATTTAGAATTTAAAAATGTTCATCGCAGCACTGTTTATAATAGCCAGGACATGGAAGCAACCTAGATGTCCATCAGCAGATGAATGGATAAGAAAGCGGTGGTACATATACACAATGGAGTATTACTCAGCCATTAAAAAGAATGCATTTGAATCAGTTCTAATGAGGTGGATGAAACTGGAGCCTATTATACAGAGTGAAGTAAGCCAGAAAGAAAAACACCAATACAGTATACTAACGCATATATATGGAATTTAGAAAGATGGTAACAATAACCCTGTGTATGAGACAGCAAAAGAGACACTGATGTATAGAACAGTCTTATGGACTCTGAGAGAGGGAGAGAGTGGGAAGATTTGGGAGAATGGCATTGAAACATGTAAAATATCATGTATGAAACGAGTTGCCAGTCCAGGTTCGATGCATGATACTGGATGCTTGGGGCTGTTGCACTGGGACGACCAAGAGGGATGGAATGGGGAGGGAGGAGGGAGGAGGGTTCAGGATGGGGAACACATGTATACCTGTGGCGGATTCATTTTGATATTTGGCAAAACTAATACAATTATGTAAAGTTTAAAAATAAAATAAAATTTAAAAAAAATTTAAAAAAATAAATAAATAAAAGGAAGAGAAACAGCAAAAAAAATTTTTTAATTAATAAAGCATATTTTTATCTCTTAGAATTGATCATATGGAATGCCACTTTAAAAATCTTTTACATATATTTGACTTTTCATATAGACAGCAAGATACTGATTGTCTCAGGTTTTCTTTCCTTTACTTTTTTTTTAATGTAGGAATTTTATGTGGAAAGAATATACCTTTTCACAAGTATTAGCCAATGGAAGATTAGAACCCTAGTCACTTAATGAGGCATAAAAGATCAGGAAATTACATACTTGATTTTTGCCTTTCAATAAAATCTCTGTCAAATATGAAAAGCATTAGAAGAGTCAATTTACGGCTATGATTATCTATATACATATGCAATTGACAGGCCTCATATAGAATAAATTTTAGAGTGCAATTAGATTGAAATACTCCTTCACCATGCTTGTATTCTAAGCATATAATTATGAGATTGAGGCAAATTGACATATGGATAACAGTCCCTCATTGAAGTGAGAAATTGCAAATGTCAGAAATTCAGTATGTTAATGTTAATTTCAATGATTATGTCTAGTATTCATACTATATTTAGTATAAATATACTATATATAGTATTTATACTCTATTAAGTATAGTATTTATAATACATTTAGCCATCTCCCTTTCTTTACTACCCACTCTCTTTTTTAAAATAAACAGTAAAGAAATGAAACATTTTCTTCCAAATAATGGGACTCAAATTATAGCTTTAATGGTTTGCTATACAAGTCAGATGAGTTAATAACAAAGGTATGCATTTTTTAGTGACATGGAACAGATAAATATGGTTAGAACCAAGGTGTTTTTCAGACTGTGAATACCCAATCTGCCAAGTAATATTTCCAATGACATATTAGATAACTCTTGAGAGAAAAAAATCAGAACAGTAACAAGACAACAGTAATTTTACACTTTGCAAAAATTGTATGTGACTTACTAAGCGTAAAGTATAGGACAACCATAGCTTTAAGTTTTCTATGAATGATGGTCTACATTTTTCTGCAATAAGGTAACTTGGATCTTAGGGAAGAAAATAATTAAAACAGAAAAAATGTAGTATGTTAGAGGTAAGTTTCCTTAGTTAAGCTTTACACGTTAAATAGAAGAACCTGCCATTAGAGGTCAGTAGCTGGAAGATGTTACTTTTTGTTATTGTTATTTTGAATATTGATGTTGTCTATTTGTTTTGCATCCCTGTAGCTACTTTTACTCTACTACCTGAATGATACAATCAAAAACACTCATCTGTATGTTTCTTAAATAGATTATGCCAGTTGCATTTTGAACTCTAGTTATGGAATTTAATAACTCATTTAAGAATTGTAAAAATGTATCTTAAGAAAAGCTACTTGAGTGTTACGTGATAAAAAACCTGATATAGGTAATTGTCTTAGTTCAGTTGACTCCATAGACTGCAACATGTCAGGCCTCCCTGTCCATCACCAGCTCCTGGAGTTTACCCAAACTCATGTCCACTGAGTCGGTGATGACATCCAACCATCTAATCCTCTGTTTTCCCCTTCTCCTCCTGCCTTCAATCTTTCCCGCATCAGGGTCTTTTCAAATGAGTCAGTTCTTTGTATTAGGTGGCCAAAGTTTGGAGTTTCAGCTTCAGCATCAGTCCTTCCAATGAATATTCTGGACTGATTTCCTTTAGAAAGGACTGGTTGGATCTCCTTGAAGTCCTAGGGACTCTTAAGAGTCTTCTCCAACACCACAGTTCAAAAGCATCACTTCTTTGTCAGTCAGCTTTCTTTATAGTCCAACTCTCACATCCATACATGACTACTGGAAAAAACCATAGCTTTGACTAGATGGACCTTTGTTGGCAAATTAATGTCTCTGCTGTTTAATATGCTGTCTAGGTTTGTCATAACTTTTCTTCTAAGAAGCAAGTGTCTTTTAATTTCCTGGCTGCAGTCACCATCTGCAGTAATTTTGGAGCCCAAGAAAATAAAATCTCTCACTGTTTCCATTGTTTCCCCATCTGTTGCCATGAAGTGATGGGACCAGATGCCATGATCTTAGTTTTCTTAATGTTAAGTTTTCAGTCAACTTTTTCACTCTCCTCTTTCACTTTCATCAAGAGGCTCTTTAGTTCTTCACTTTCTGCCATAAGGGTGGTGTCATCTGCGTATCTGAGGTTATCTCCCGGCAATCTTGATTCCAGCTTGTGCTTCATCCAGTCCAGCATTTCTCATGCTATAATTACTATAGAAATTATATATAGAAATTATAATAGAAATTTGGGTCTCACCATTCTGTAGGCTAGGAAGTTGAAGATTAAGGCTCTGACAGATCTGATATCTAGTCAGTACACTCCTCCGGGTCAGCAGCCAGACATCTTCTCCATGTACCTTCACATGAGAATGGGCAAGGTTGGGGAGAACATGGATAGCAAGATAGACATAGGGAACTAGCCAGTGCTCTATCCCTTTCATGACAGCTCCACTCTAATAAACTATTATCTCCCAAAGGCCCCACCTGCCAAAACAATCACACTGAAAATTAGGATTTGAACATATGAAATTTGGGGGACATGAACATTTATTCCACAGCAGAAAATTTTACTAATGAGTGGCTGAGACTAGTTATCAATATGTGGCATTCTTGGTTGCTCAGTCATGTCCAACTCTCTGCGACCTCATGGACTGTCCCCTCTGTCCATGGGATTTTCTAGGCAAGAATATACTGGAGTGGGTTGCCATTTCCTACTCCAGAGAATCTTTCCAAGCCAAGGATCGGACTCCTGTCTCTAGCAGGCTGATTCTTTACCACCTGGGAAACTTAATTATCAATATAACTGTCTGCAAATACTGGTTAATCTCTACAAGGATTCTGCCCACAGTTTTCATAGTAAATATATTTTCTATATTTATAAAAGAAAAGAAAATATAATTAATGCAAACCAAATTTTATATATTACTTGTATAAGATACATATGATACATTAATATACATTAGGTTTTACATTAAAATGTTTAGATTATGTAGCTATACATTTTTTATGATTCTATACTTTACCTGGGTTTTAAATGGATTGACCAACAGAATTCCTGTTCTCTATATATTTTCATTTCATGACTAAAAATGCCCATGTGTGTGGAGAAGATACTTATTGAAGATAGCTAGAAATGTATGTTTAAGATGATATATTCTTGTCATTTTTACTTTCTAAACTAAAAAAGTATCATAATGTTGCGGAAATCCTGGCCTCTGTTCCCGGGTGCTGAATACAAAAACAGAGACAGCGTTTTGGGTGAAGTAGAAAAGAGTAGCTTTAATTGCTTTGCCAGGAAAAGGGGGCCACAGTGGGCTCATGTCCTGAAGACTATGTGACCCACCCTGAAAGGGGGGTAGTAAGGAGTTTTTTCATGTCCAAGGAGAAGGGTTCGATCAGCTCATGGACAGCTCTTGGATTGATTGGTGTCAAGGTGAAGTTTCAAGTATCATCAACCTTCTGCTTTCAACTAGTTTAGGGTCTACGTTCCTGTGGTCAGCAGTTTTCATCTGAAGAGGGAGTCCGCTTCCTGTAAAAACAACATAGGAAAGTGTGTCAGGCCTTTATATCTTTCAGGAAACTGGGAGTTTGATTTTGTTACATTGCAGAATTATAGTCTAAATTGTTACCAGTTCTTTAGCCCAACAGCTATTCTCTTTTTCTACATCTTCATGTTTCCCAATAATTAAATTTTGAGTCAGCATTTTACTTCAAAAGACAAGGACACAGGGGCTTGTACATGGTTTCAATAGGTGTAATTAATTTTTTAGTCCCTCATCAAATGTGTGTTAGAATGACAAATCATTTCTTGACCACAGAAGTATATTCTGACCTTATTAATTAACTAAAAATCATTTCTCATTTTTCACTGTCATTTCAAGGCTGATAATAATAATAATAAACCAATTTTAGTTGGTCCATTTATCTAGAAATGTATTTGCAAGTTTCCCAAATAGCATTTGCAGGAGACCATCTTAATATAAGAAGTTAAATTTAGTTGTAGGTACAGGATCTTTGGCAAGTACAATGAAAGCTCTGTCTACATTATACCTGAAGGCAACAGAGGAAATACTTCACCTTGATGAGGAGCCAGCCTCTAAGGCTGGTGTCCTGATAAACGTAATAGACTAACAGGACGAATGTTGCAGAACCATACTCCTGGTTCAGTATTCTTGCCTTGAGAACCCCATGAACAGTATGAAAAGGCAAAAAGATAGGACACTGAAAGATGAGCTTCCCAAGTTGGTAGGTGCCTAATATGCTACTGGAGAAGAGTAGAGAAACAACTCCAGAAAGAATGGAGATGGAGCCAAAGCAAAAACAACACTCAGTTGTGGATGTGATGGGAAGTACAGTCCGATGCTGTAAAGAACAATATTGCATAGGAACCTGGAATGTTAGGTCCATGAATCAAGGCAAACTCGAAGTGGTCAAACAGGAGATGGCAAGAGAGAACACCAACACTTTAGGAATCAGTGAACTAAAATGGACTGGAATGAGTGAATTTAACTCAGATGACCATTATGTCTACTACTGTGGCAAGAATCCGTTAGAAGAAATGGAGTAGCCATCATAGTCAACAAAAGAGTCCAAAATGCAGTCGCATCATTTTTCATCAATCTCAGAATTTTTTGGATGCAATCTCAAAAAGGACAGAATGACCTTTTCATTTCCAAGGCAAACCATTCAATATCACAGTAATCAAGTCTATGCCCTGACTAGTAATGCTGAAGAAGCCGAGGTTGAATAGTTCTATGAAGACCTAAAAGACCTTCTAGAACTAATACCCAAAAAAGATGTCCTTTTCATTATAGGGGACTGGAATGCAAAACTAGGAAGTCAAGAGAGACCTGGAGTAACAGGCAAATTTGGCCTTGGAGTACAAATGAAGCAGGTCAAAGGCTAACAGAGTTTTGCCAAGAGAAAGCACTGGTCATGGCAAACACCCACTTCCAACAACACAAGAGAAGACTCTACACATGGACATCACCAGATAGTCAATACTGAAGTCAAATTGATTATATTCTTTGCAGCCAAAGATGGAGAAGCTCTATACAGTCAGCAAAAACAAGATCAGGAGCTGACTGTGGCTCAGACCATGAACTCCTTATTGCCAGATTCAGACTTAAATTGAAGAAAGTATGGAAAACTACTAAACCATTCAGGTATGACCTAAATCAAATCCCTTACAATTACACAACGGAAGTGACAAATAGATTCAGGGATTAGATCTGATAGAGTGCCTGAAGAACTATGGACAGAGGTTTGTGACATTGTACAGGAGACAAGGATCAAGACCATCCCTTAGAAAAAGAAATGCAAAAAGGCAATATGGTTGTCTGATGAGGCCTTACAAATAGCTGAGAAAAGATGAGAAACTAAAGGCAAAGGAGAAAAGGAAAGATATACCCATTTGAATGCAGAGTTCCAAATAATATTGGGGACAGAAAAGAAAGCCTTCCTCAGTGATCAGTGCAAAGAAATAGAGGAAAACAATAGAATGGGAAAGACTAGTGATCACTTCAAGAAAATTAAAGACACCAAGGGAACATTTCATGCAAAGATGGGCACAATAAAGGACAGAAATGTTATGGACCTAACAGAAGCAGAAGATATTAAGAAGAGGTGGCAAAAATACACAGAACTATACAAAAAAGATTTTCATGACCCAGATAACCACAATGGTGTCACCTAGAGCCAGATATCCTGGAATGCACAGTCAAGTGGGCCTTAAGAAGCATCACTAAGAACAAAGCTAATGGAGGTGATGGAATTCCAGTTGTGCTATTTCAAATCCTAAATGATACTGTGAACGTGCTGCACTCAATATGCCAGCAAATCTGGAAAACACAGCAGTAGCCACAGGACTGGAAAAGGTCAGTTTTCATTCCAATCCCAAAGAAAGGCAATGCCAAAGAATGCTCAAACTACTGCACAATTGCACTCACCTCACATGCTAGCAAAAAACGTTCAAAATTCTCAAGGCCAGGCTTCAACAGTATGTGAACCATGAAATTCCAGATGTTCAAGCTGGATTTAGAAAAGGCAGAGGAACCAGAGATCAAATTGCCAACATCCACTGGATCATCAAAAAAGCAAGAGAATTCCAGAAAAACATCTACTTTTGCTTTATTGACTACGATGCAGCCATTGACTGTGTGAGTCACAACAAACTGTGGAAAATTGTTAAAGGGATGGGAATACCAGACCACCTGACCTGCCTCCTGATAAATCTATATGCAGGTCAAGAAGCAACAAGTTAGAACTGGACATGGAACAAGAGACTTGTTCCAAATAGGGAAAGGAGTATGTCAAGGCTTTATATTGTCACCCTGCTTATTTAACTTATATGCAGAGTGCATCATGTGAAATGCCAGGCTGGATGAAGCACAAGCTGGTATCAAGACTGCCAGGAGAAATATCAATAACCTTAGATATGCAGATGACACCACTCTTATGGCAGAAAGTGAAGATCTAAAGAGCCTCTTGAAGAAAGTGATGAGAGTGAAAAAGTTGACTTAAAACTTAACATGAAGAAAACTAAGATCATGGCATCTGTTCCCATCACTTCATGGCAAACAGATGGGGAAATAAGGGAAAGAGTGAGAGACTTTATTTTGGGGGGCTCCAGAATCACTGCAGATGGGGACTGCAGCCATGAAATTAAAAGGTGCTTGCTCCTTGGAAGAAAAGTTATGACAAACCTAGACAGCATATTAAACAGCAGAGACATTACTTTGTCAACAAAGATCCAAGCAGTCAAAGCTATGGTTTTTTCCAGTAGTCATGTATGGATGTGAGAGTTGGACTATAAAGAAAGCTGAGTGCCAAAGATTGATGCTTTTGAACTGTGGTGTTGGAGAAGACTCTTGAGAGTCCCTTGAACTGCAAGGAGATTCAACCAGTCCTTTCTAAAGGAAATCAGTCCTGAATATTCTTTGGAAGGACTGATGCTGAAGCTGAAACTCCAGTACTTTGGCCACCTGATACAAAGAACCAACTCATTGGAAAGACCCTGATGCTGGGAAAGATTGAAAGCAGGAGAAGGGAACAAGAGGATGAGATGGTTGGATGGCATCTCCAACACAATGGACATGAGTTTGAGTAGGCTCTGAGAGTTATTGATGGACAGGGAAGCCTGGCTTGCTGCAGTCCATAAAGTTGCAAAGAGTTGGACACGACTGAGTGACTGAACTGACTCATTGACTCCTTGTTCTGTGCTTAATCTACCCAAAGGAAGGAAATTCTTTTTCCCCATAATTCTCACAGAGGAGACTGATGAGTTAGCATTGTCCCTGTAGGAGGCAACGATTCCAATATTTCTTGGAAACTGGAATCTTGTGTGGACTAATTACAGTAATCTTAGTAATATAATCATTTGACAGTGAGATGAATTTATTTTGTTCTTCTTCATCCATGCGCCTACAACTACTACTATTGCTCATGTGCCCTGGTAATAACAATATCATTTAAAAGTTGTATTCATTACTGATAAATTCTAGGAGAATAGGTATAGAAGTTTATTTTTCATTGTATTTATTCTATGCTTTTACATGAAAGTACTCTTAGAACTGGCTTATTGGTTTGAAAATAGAACTGCATCTGCCCTCATAACACTTACTTTTATAGAGAAATACTTTTTAAGTACACCTGCATTTAACTCTCAGATATTTGCAATATCTAATCCTCAATTTTTCCTGAACTGGGAATAGATCAGATGAGCAGATTACTTTAGCCATCTTAGCTTTTCAAAACTTATATTCTTTGGCTCTTATTTATTGTTTTACTATGTATAAGTTTGATCATTACTTGAAAGTCTTAGGTCCCAACTGCCTACTTTTTAATGTACTCAAATATAAAAATAACAATCATGCTAGAGTGGCAAAATTTCTGCAAGGGTCATAAAACAGAATATATATTTTTTAACATATCAATATCCAAGCAGGAATATATGTGCTGATGATCTTTGTTCTGATGATTTGTTCTGCCAGGACCTGGCTTAATTGTCCCTCAGAAGGCCAGGTTTTTCCCTTAATGTTTTAGCTTTCTGGTTTTCATTTTTAGTCTTGTCCTTTAGAGTTTCTAAAATTTGTGCTTGACAGCTCTTAATCTCCTGATATACCAACCTGAGCAATCAGTGAAGAAAGATTAAAAATCACACACACACTGAAATACAAACAGATCCATTGAGAAGGTTTTCACTGTATTAGTCCGTCTTCACTTCCAGAAGGGTCTTTCTCAGAGCCCAGCTGCTTCATGCCACACCTGAAACCTCAGCATCTCAATATTCTTCCCAAATCAGTACAGATCTAAGCTCAGAAGCTAACTGAGCAAGTCTGTCAGGTTATTATTACCCATGCTAAAATCTTTGAAATTTAATTGTCTCTGTCACGGGGACTATTGAGGCCTATCACAAACCAGTTAGGGGTAATAGCTTCTTTATTTTGACTCTTTACACCTTTTCATTACCATTGAGTTTTTAACTAACTGTATATTGTGGAGGACTGTCTATTCTAAGGGAGAAGGCAATGGCACCCCACTCCAGTACTCTTGCCTGGAGAAGCACATGGACAGAGGAGCCTGGTAGGCTGCAGTCCATGGGGTCGCTAAGCGTCGGACCTGACTGGACGACTTCACTTTCACTTTTCACTTTCATGCATTGGAAAAGGAAATGGCAACCCACTCCAGTGTTCTTGCCTGGAGAATCCCAGGGACGGCGGAGCCTGGTGGGCTGCCGTCTATAGGGTCTCACAGAGTTGGACACGACTGAAGCAACTTAGCAGCAGCAGCAGCAGCAGTCCATTCTAAATCACTCTTCTACTGAGGTTTTTTTTGAGGACACTGATCGTTTTCTGAATGGTTTCTTTAAAGATTTTTGTGCACCTGCCTTTCTGTATGTAAAGCGCGAAAACAATTTGGAGTTCTGGTTCTAGAGAAATGTCGACTAGAAAACAATGAACAGAGAGATCTCTCATCTTCAGGAATTTTATGTCAATAGTAATTCTACTGAAGATGGTGCTTTTTTTAATCCCTTCAGAGTTATATAGACACCAACTGGAGATTCAGTATTCTTCAGGAGAGACATCTCATTCTATGAAATAATTAAATTCATTTATCCAGCAAATGTTTACTGAGCATCTACTTTGTATTATTTTCTATGGAAACACTGGAAAGATAATGGGGAGAAAACTTTGAGTTGCTGCCTTTTCTGAGATGACAGTAGTTCATTACAATGTCTGATCAATGTTTCAAAGAACTCAGCGATTTCCGTCGAGGAGGGTATGCTGACAGTCTGTGGTCAGGAAAGACTTCCTAAGGAATTAGGGGGAGAAGGAATTTACAGTTAGTGGGGTGAGATAACCATTCTATGACCAGCGAAGAGCATATGCAAAGGTTCTGAAAGGAAGAAAGTGGCCCCTTATGAGACACAACACAAAAGAAAAACAATGATAAAATTCAAAAGTAGCCCAAACTGTTTTTTTCTGACTTAAATGCCATTTTTAATAGAAAAAAAAAAATCATGCAAGGAAGAAATCTGTTAATTTTCATAAACTTTCAGTTATAGGATCAGATATTCATTCCTGAAAGCCTTATAAATTCTGATTTAGTTCAAATGCAGAATCAACTTGATTTAGTAAACTCTTTTTTATTTCAACATACTTTGTTGCTTTGACTTACCTTGTTGTTAAAAGTGTATTTCAACTTCCACACTCAGCAGTCTGAAGTTGTTACTCTTAACAGCTTGTCATATAGTTCAATCTATGGCAAACTAAAAGCTAAATCAATTTTATCTCTTTGTCCAAGAATCTGCCATCAAAATGAGGTGGGAAAATTCCAACTCCATATCCTCTCCTGTTCTATTTCCTGCTCTTTCATTATTTCCCACTAATAGTCTTGTCTGCCAGCATTGCTTTTAGTTTTCAGGTGCTGTTTCTGCTACTGACTCTTTAGTTGCCTAGTTTGCTACTTATGACTATGCTCTATTAGCTTCTCACAATATTCTGGAGGGAAGGAATGTCTCCAATTCCTTTTGTTTTCCCTGCTACTTAGCACAGTGCCTAGAACATGTTGGATATTTAATAGATACACTCATACTTGTTTTTCAGAAATGTCAATGAGAAATCTTCCTTCTTCCCATTTTCTTTTGGGAGGGTCATTTAAAGGAGGCTCTGTGAAAGTAGGGATTTTTGTTTTAGTTTCTGCTTTATACCTACTCCTCAGAATAGTATCTGGCATATAAAATAGGCATTAAATAAATATTTAGTGGATTAACATAATGTTCATATTTTCTAAAAAATTGTATATGAATTCAGAAAACTTGGATATTGACTGTAGGGCAGTAAAATTTAATCACAAATTTAAGGGCAAAGCTAGAATGACATGTAGTTTACTCTCAGATACTACTTTCTTATTGTTTAGTTAACTCCATGTACAGTATAACTTTTCAGACTTACTGTACATACCTTATATAGTCAAGATTACTTTTGAAAAATGAAAATATACCTTAATAAATAATATTTTAATTCAAGATCAGAATGCTATGTGATCCTTAAGTAAATACTACACTTACTGATGATGTTGGCTGTGGTCCAAATGCAAAATATCATGGTTATTAAATATACTTGTTGGCATTTGATCTGCTAATTATTCTTTAAAGAAAAAGTCCTTGACATTTCAAGAGTTATTTCCAATCATTGCTATTACAGTGTGTTATATTTCTTTTCATTGCAGAAAAAAAAATCACATAAGGCTATGGTAGCAGAAATTGAATAAATATTAACATCTAAATAGAATAACTTCCTATTGAATAACAATCCTGCTGATAAAAAGGCAGCCCAAGAATCTCTATGACATGAGAATCACACCCTTTTTTACATTGGGGCAGGGGCTATGAATGCTTAGAGTAACACAATGAGGATGACCATTACAGTGTATGACAGAGAGATTGATTAGCAAGAAGTTCGAGGCTGCTTAGCTCAAGCTCTCATCCTCAAGTCAGTGAAGGAGGAATAATTTCTTACAGAAGTCACATTCCGATATCTCAATTTTCTTCCTAGCTTTATAGCTGATATCAAATATGTTCTCCAGGCTAAGCTTAGACAAAAAATTTTACAATTAAAAGGAATAAATTTCTAGTTTTACAGCCTTAAAATGAGTCAATAAAAAATACTTCTGAGGGAGATATTAATCAATTGCAAATATAAAGAACCTTTTAATATTTTGATTCAAGCAAAACATACTATCAAAAATAAGACAACTGGACAATACGGATAATCAGTAAATCTTGATGATTTTAAGAAATTGTTGTTTCTGTTATACAAGGGTTATAATAACACTGTTGCTATGTTTTGAAACGGTCCATTTGTTTTGGGATTCGCACTGGCATATTTATAGATAAAATGATGCGGTATTTGGAGTTGGCTACACAATGGTAAAGGAAGGAGACGGGAGGAGTTAAATGCAGATATGAATGAAACAAGATTGGTGTTGAGGCAATAGTTGTTGGAACTAAGTGATGGGTTCCTTGTGGTTCACTATAGTATTCTTTCTTTTTTGTAAATGTTTTTAATTCTCTGTAATAATAATTTAATACAAAAAAATGGAAGGAAAATTCTCTTTTGTATGAAAGAGAAGGCTAAGTAAGGAGAAGAGTACTTCCTTCACTGCAAAGGTAAAGAGGAGTTAAATCAACCTACACCAAGCTTTCTCTTCTCAACCTATGTTGCATATAACAACAGAACTACCATTCTTAGTGGGAGACTTGAATACCCCTCTTACACCCATGGATAGATCAACTAAACAGAAAATTAACAAGGAAACACAAACTTTAAATGATACAATAGACCAGTTAGACCTAATTGATATCTATAGGACATTTCATCCCAAAACAATGAATTTCACCTTTTTCTCAAGCGCACACGGAACCTTCTCCAGGATAGATCACATCCTGGGCCATAAATCTAGCCTTAGTAAATTCAAAAAAATTGAAATCATTCCAAGCATCTTTTCTGACCACAATGCAGTAAGATTAGATCTCAATTACAGGAGAAAAACTATTAGAAATTCCAACATATGGAGGCTGAACAACACGCAGCTGAATAACCAACAAATCACAGAAGAAATCAAAAAAGAAATCAAAATTTACATAGAAATGAATGAAAATGAAAACACAACAACCCAAAACCTGTGGGACACTGTAAAAGCAGTCCTAAGGGGAAAGTTCATAGCAATACAGGCATACCTCAAGAAACAAGAAAAAAGTCAAATAAATAACCTAACTCTACACCTAAAGCAACTAGAAAAGGAAGAAATGAAGAACCCCAGGGTTAGTAGAAGGAAATAAATCTTAAAAATTAGGGTAGAAATAAATGCAAAAGAAACAAAAGAGGCCATAGCAAAAATCAACAAAGCCAAAAGCTGGTTCTTTGAAAGGATAAATAAAATTGACAAACCATTAGCCAGACTCATCAAGAAACAAAGGGAGAAAAATCAAATCAATAAAATTAGAAATGAAAAAGGAGAGATCACAACCGACAACACAGAAACACAAAGGATCATAAGAGACCACTATCAGCAATTATATGCCAATAAAATGGACAACGTGGAAGAAATGGACGAATTCTTAGAAAAGTACAACTTTCCAAAACTGGACCAGGAAGAAATAGAAAATCTTAACAGACCCATCACAAGCACAAAAATTGAAACTGTAATCAGAAATCTTCCAGCAAAAAAAAACCCGGGTTCAGATGGCTTCACAGTTGAATTCTACCAAAAATTTAGAGAAGAGCTAACACCTATCCTACTCAAACTCTTCCAGAAAATTGCAGAGGATGGTAAACTTCCAAACTCATTCTATGAGGCCACCATCACCCTAATACCAAAACCTGACAAAGATGCCACAAAAAAAGAAAACTACAGGCCAATATCACTGATGAACATAGATGCAAAAATCCTTAACAAAATTCTAGCAATCAGAATCCAACAACACATTAAAAAGATCATACACCATGACCAAGTGGGCTTTATCCCAGGGATGCAAGGATTCTTCAATATCCACAAATCAATCAATGTAATACACCACATTAACAAATTGAAAAATAAAAACCATATTATTATCTCAATAGATGCAGAGAAAGCCTTTGACAAAATTCAACATCCATTTATGATAAAAACTCTCCAGAAAGCAGGAATAGAAGGAACATCATATCAGATCAGTCGCTCAGTCATGTCCGATCTTTGTGATCTCATGAATCGCAGCACGCCAGGCCTCCCTGTCCATCACCAACTCCTAGAGTTCACAGAGACTCATGTCCATCGAGTCAGTGATGCCATCCAGCCAATTCATCCTCTGTCGTCCCCTTCTCTTGCCCCCAATCCCTCCCAGCATCAGAGTCTTTGCCAATGAGTCAACTCTTCACATGAGGTGGCCAAAGTACTCGAGTTTCAGCTTTAGCAGCATTCCTTTCAAAGAAATCCCAGGGCTGATCTCCTTCAGAATGGACTGGTTGGATCTCCTTGCAGTCCAAGGGACTCTCAAGAGTCTCCTCCAACACAACAGTTCAAAAGCATCAATTCTTCAGCACTCAGCCTTCTTCACAGTCCAACTCTCACATCCGTACGTGACCACAGGAAAAACCATAGCCTTGACTAGATGGACCTTTGTTGGCAAAGTAATGTCTCTGCTTTTCAACATGCTATCTAAGTTGGTCATAACTTTCCTTCCAAGGAGTAAGCGTCTTTTAATTTCATGGCTGCAGTCACCATCTGTAGTGATTTTGAAGCCCAGAAAAATAAAGTCTGACACTGTTTTCACTGTTTCCCCATCTATTTCCCATGAAGTGATGGGACCGGATGCCATGATCTTCGTTTTCTGAATGTTGAGCTTTAAGCCAACTTTTTCACTCTCCTCTTTCACTTTCATCAAGAGGCTTTTGAGTTCCTCCTCACTTTCTGCCACAAAGGTGGTGTCATCTACATATCTGAGGTTATTGATATTTCTCCCAGCAATCTTAATTCCAGTTTGTGTTTCTTCCAGTCCAGCAGTTCTCATGATGTACTCTGCATATAAGTTAAATAAACAGGGTGACCATATACAGCCTTGACAAACTCCTTTTCCTATTTGGAACCAGTCTGTTGTTCCATGTCCAGTTCTAACCGTTGCTTCCTGACCTGCATACAGATTTCTCAAGAGGCAGATCAGGTGGTCTGGTATTCCCATCTCTTTCAGAATTTTCCACTGTTTATTGTGATCCACATAGTCAAAGGCTTTGGCATAGTCAATAAAGCAGAAATAGATGTTTTTCTGGAACTCTCTTGCTTTTTCCATGATCCAGCGGATGTTGGCAATTTGATCTCTGGTTCTTCTGCCTTTTCTAAAACCAGCTTGAACATCTGGAAGTTCACAGTTCACATATTGCTGAAGCCTGGCTTGGAGAATTTTGAGCATTACTTTACTAGCGTGTGAGATGAGTGCAATTGTGCGGTAGTTTGAGCATTCTTTGGCATTGCCTTTCTTTGGGATTGGAAGGAAAACTGACTTTTTCCAGTCCTGTGGCCACTGCTGAGTTTTCCAATTTGCTGGCATATTGAGTGCAGAACATTCACAGCATCCTCTTTCAGGATTTGGAATAGCTCAACTGGAATTCCATCACCTCCACTAGCTTTGTTCATAGTGATGCTTTCTAAGGGCCACTTGACTTCACATTCCAGGATGTCTGGCTCTAGGTCAGTGATCACACCATCGTGATTATCTGGGTCATGAAGATCTTTTTTGTACAGTTCTTCTGTGTATTCTTGCCATCTCTTCTTAATATCTTCTGCTTCTGTTAGGTCCATACCATTTTTGTCCTTTATCGAGCCCATCTTTGCATGAAACGTTCCCTTGGTATCTCTGATTTTCTTGAAGAGATCCCTAGTCTTTCCCATTCTGTTGTTTTCCTCTATTTCTTTGCACTGATTGCTGAAGAAGGCTTTCTTGTCTCTTCTTGTTGTTCTTTGGAACTCTGCATTCAGATGTTTATATCTTTCCTTTTCTCCTTTGCTTTTTGCTTCTCTTCTTTTCACAGCTATTTGTAAGGCCTCTCCAGACAGCCATTTTGCTTTTCTTTTCCATGGGAATGGTCTTGATCCCTGTCTCCTGTACAATGTCACAAACCTCATTCCATTAGTTCATCAGGCACTCTATCTATCAGATCTAGGCCCTTAAATCTATTTCTCACTTCCACTGTATAATCATAAGGGATTTGATTTAGGTCATACCTGAATGGTCTAGTGGTTTTCCCTACTTTCATCAATTTAAGTCTAAATGTGGCAATAAGGAGTTCATGGTCTGAGCCACAGTCAGCTCCTGGTCTTGTTTTTGTTGACTGTATAGAGCTTCTCCATCTTTGGCTGCAAAGAATATAATCAATCTGATTTAGGTGTTGACCATCTGGTGATGTCCATGTATAGAGTCTTCTCTTGTGTTGTTGGAAGAGGGTGTTTGTTATGACCAGTGCATTTTCTTGGCAAAACTCTATTAGTCTTTGTCCTGCTTCATTCCGTATTCCAAGGCCAAATTTGCCTGTTACTTCAGGTGTTTCTTGACTTCCTACTTTTGCATTCCAGTCCCTATAATGAAAAGGACATCTTTTTTGGGTGTTAGTTCTAAAAGGTCTTGTAGGTCTTCATAGAACCGTTCAACTTCAGCTTCTTCAGCGTTACTGGTTGGGGCATAGACTTGGATTACTGTGATATTGAATGGTTTGCCTTGGAACGAACTTCAACATAATAAAAGCTATATATGACAAACCCAAAGCAAACATTATCCTCAAAGGGGAAATGCTTTCAATTTTTCACCAAAAGTCAGGAACAAGACAAGGGTGCCCACTTTCACCACTACTATTCAACATAGTTTTGAAAGTTTTGGCCACAGCAATCAGAGCAGAAAAAGAAATAAAAGGAATCCAAATTGGAAAAGAAAAAGTAAAACTCTCACTGTTTGCAGATGACATGATCCTCTACGTAGAAAACCCTAAAGACTCCACCAGAAATTTACTAGAGCTAATCAATGAATATAGTAAAGTTGCAGGATATAAAATCAGCACACAGAAATCCCTTGCATTCCTATACACTAATAATGAGAAAATAGAAAAAGAAATTAAGGAAACAATTCCGTTCACCATTGCAACGAAAAGAATAAAATACTTAGGAATATATCTACCTAAAGAAACTAAAGACCTATATATAGAAAACTATAAAACACTGGTGAAAGAAATCAAAGAGGACACTAATAGATGGAGAAATATACCATATTCATGGATTGGAAGAATCAATATAGTGAAAACGAGTATACTACCCAAAGCAATTTATAGATTCAATGCAATCCCTATCAAGCTACCAATGGTATTCTTCACAGAGCTAGAACAAATAATTTCACAATTTGTATGGAAATACAAAAAACCTCAAATAGCCAAAGCGATCTTAAGAAAGAAAAATGGAACTGGAGGAATCAACCTGCCTGACTTCGGGCTCTACTACAAAGCTATAGTCATCAAGACAGTATGGTACTGGCACAAAGACAGAAATATAGATCAATGGAACAAAATAGAAAGCCCAGAGATAAACCCACGCACATATAGACACCTTATCTTTGACAAAGGAGGCAAGAATATACAATAGATTAAAGACAATCTCTTTAACAAGTGGTGCGGGGAAAACTGGTTAACCACTTGTAAAAGAATGAAACTAGAACACTTTCTAACACCATACACAAAAACAAACTCAAAACGGATTAAAGATTTAAACATAAGACCAGAAACTATAAAACTCCTAGAGGAGAACATAGGCAAAACACTCTCCAACATACATCACAGCAGGATCCTCTATGACCCACCTCCCAGAATATTGGAAATAAAAGCAAAAATAAACAAATGGGACATAATTAAACTTAAAAGCTTCTGCACAACAAAGGAAACTATAAGCAAGGTGAAAAGACAGCCTTCAGAATGGGAGAAAATAATAGCAAATGAAGCAACTGACAAACAACTAATCTCAAAAATATACAAGCAACTCCTACAGCTCAACTCCAGAAAAATAAATGACCCAATCAAAAAATGGGCCAAAGAACTAAATAGACATTTCTCCAAAGAAGAGATACAGATGGCTAACAAACACATGAAAAGATGCTCAACATCACTCATTATCAGAGAAATGCAAATCAAAACCACAATGAGGTACCATTTCACGCCAGTCAGAATGGCTGCGATCCAAAAGTCTACAAGCAATAAATGCTGGAGAGGGTGTGGAGAAAAGGGAACCCTCTTACACTGTTGGTGGGAATGCAAACTAGTCCAGCCACTATGGAGAACAGTGTGGAGATTCCGTAAAAAACTGGAAATAGAACTGCCTTATGATCCAGCAATCCCACTGCCGGGCATACACACTGAGGAAACCAGAATTGAAATAGACACATGTACCCCAATGTTCATCGCAGCACTGTTTATAATAGCCAGGACATGGAAGCAACCTAGATGTCCATCAGCAGATGAATGGATGAGAAAGCGGTGGTACATATACACAATGGAGTATTACTCAGCCATTAAAAAGAATACATTTGAATCAGTTCTAATGAGGTGGATGAAACTGGAGCCTATTATACAGAGTGAAGTAAGCCAGAAAGAAAAACACCAATACAGTATACTAACGCATATATATGGAATTTAGAAAGATGGTAACAATAACCCTGTGTATGAGACAGCAAAAGAGACACTGATGTATAGAACAGTCTTATGGACTCTGTGGGAGAGGGAGAGGGTAGGATGATTTGGGAGAATGTCATTGAAACATGTATAATATCATATATGAAACGAGTCGCCAGTCCAGGTTCGATGCACGATACTGGATGCTTGGGGCTGGTGCACTGGGACGACCCAGAGGGATGGTATGGGGAGGGAGGAGGGTTCAAGATGGAGAACACATGTATAACTGTGGCGGATTCATTTTGATATATGGCAAAACCAATATAATATTGTAAAGTTAAAAAATAAAATAAAATTTAAAAAAAAATTTTTTTTAAATAAAATTCAAAAAAAAAAAAAAGAACTACCATTCTGAAGTACATGATCTTGCATTTCTTCTGTATTTTTTTTCTGCCCAACTAGATATTTAGTTTATTGAAACGCTACTTTTTCTTAAAACGCTTTTGTATCTTCTACAGTATATATAAACAACAACCATATACTTAGTATTGAAAATGTGCTGTTTAATATTTTTAACTAGGAAAAGTAAAATGAAAATTTCTCTGTGCAGTAACTACAATATTCATATTAAAATGCAAGACAGTATCAGTAGATGAATACATAAAGCAGATGAAAACTCAGGAAGGATTGTAGCAAATTATCCCAAGCCAAAAAGTGGTAAACAAAACAGAACAAATGTAAGCAGAGAAAGAAAATATTAAGTGCAGGGCACCTAGTAATATTGACAAAATACAACTGGAGAAATGAAAAAATGAATATTAATTTCTACCATGTGCCAGGCACTATTATCAAAAGTTGGTCTTAAGCAGCAAATAAAACAATTCCTGTTTTCATAGAACCTTTTTTCCAGCTTTATCAAGTTATAATTGACAAAGTTGTAATGTATTTAAAGAATAAAAAGTGACAATTTGATATATGTACACACTGTGAAAGGATTCTCTCCATCATGTTAACACATCCATCACCTCACATATATATATCTCCTCCCATGGGGTGAGAGCACTTACGTTTTACTTTCTTAGCAAATTTCAATGCTACAACATAGTGTTATCACCTATAGTCACCACATTATACATTAGATCCTCATACCTTACTCAACCTATAACATAGCTTGTACCCATTTGATAACTTCCTATTTTCCCTACCTCTCCCCAATCCCTGGCAATCACTTTTCTACTTTCAACTTCTATAAATTTGACTTCTAAAAAATATTCCACACTTAAGTGATGCCGTATTTATCATTCTTTAATTTATTGCACTTATCATAATGCCCTTCAGGTTTATCATGTTACCACAAATGACAGGATTTTCTTCTATTTTAAGACTGAATAATATTCCGTGTGTGTGTGTGTGTGCATGGAATATCACAGTTTCTTGATCCTTTTATCCTAAGTGAAAACATTTAGGTAGTTTTCAGATGTTGGCTATTGTGAATAAATGCTTCAAGGAACATTGGAATGCAAATACCTCTTTGAGATAATTGCCTTGCTTTGATATATACCCAGAATGGGACTGCTGGATAATATTTTAGTTCTGTTTTTAATTTCTTGAGGAACCTATATACTGTTTTTCATAGTAGCTGCACCAAATTACATTCCTTTCTTCATATCCTCATATCTTCAGCAGCATTTATCTCTTGTCTTTTTGATAAACACTATCCTTATAGATATAAGGTACTATCTGATCGTGATTTTCGACTTGCATTGCCCTGGTGATTAGTGATGGTGAGCAATTTTGATGTACCTATTGACCATTTGTATGTCTTCTTTGGAAAAATGTCTACCCAGATCCTAGCTCATTTTTCAATTAAGTTATTTTGGTTTTTTACTGTTGTATGCGTTCTTCATATATTTCAGATAGTAACATCTTATCAGATATGTGGTTTGAAAATATTTCTTCTCTTTCCATAGTTTTCCTCCTCTTTTAATTTCCCTGGCTGAGCATGAGATTTTTAGTTTGATGGTGTCCTACTTCTTTATTTTTGCTTTTGCTACCAAATTTAAAAACTCATTGCAAAAATTGATGTTAAGGAACTTATTGCCTATGTTTCCTTCTAGAAGTTTTACAATTTCAGGTCATACATTCAAGCCTTTAATCCACTGTGAGTTGATTTTTGTCTATAGTGTAAGATAGGGGTCGATTTCTTTCTTTTGTATGTGGCTGTCCAGCTTTCCCAACACCATTTATTGGAGAGACTATCCTTTACCCACTCTCTATTCTTAGACCCTTTACAGGAACCACTGACCATTTAGGCATGGATTGTTTCTGGACAGTCTGTTCGGCTCTATTGATTGATGTGTTTTTATACCAATGCCACGTTGTGCTGATCACTGTAGCTTTGTGGTTTAGTTTCAATCAGGAAGTATTTTACCTCTAGATTTGTTCTTGCTCAAGACTGATTACTGTCAAGTGTCACATAACTAATAAGTACAGGAGTAGGAATCAGTATGGTACTCATGATACCAATGACTTTCTCATTTCTGCTTTTCAGTTATTTCTCTTTGAGGGTGGCTTATTTGCCCATCTGCTTTCTTCTTTATGAGCCTTGGGTGAGAGGGGCAAGAGGAGCAAGGCTGAAAAAGTAGATCCAACCATAGAGGGGTCACACCGTTTTTCTATAACGGTGGTGCTGTATTACTAGTGGAAGTATCTTTATTCATTTATGAAGCTGCCCATTCACTGCACTTTTTTGTTAACTTATCTGTGAGATTAGCTAGCTTTCAGTTTCTGATTCTTTGAATCTGCACTATTTTCCACAATCCCCCATGTCAGGCCTTCTCAAGTAATTCCAATTCTGTGCTTGGTCTGTCTCTTACCTCTCAGATTTTGCAAAGCACAGATTAGCCTTCTGTTTATAAAGTGGTGATAATGATCAATCCAGCAAATTCCTGGAAAACGTATATTACAACAATGAAATTTCCTTCAGCAGATGGACCTCCTGATGGGGACCAGGTAGTATATGAAGAGTATATAGTTTTCTGTGGTAACAGTTTATACTTTTCTAAAACAGCTTGGCTGTTTTAGAGAGAGCATCATGCAAAATCAATGAGATGTATCAGGTAATCTCTCTCCCTCTCTTTGAAATACAGCCTAGTAAGTCTCTGCATTACCTAAGGCAGTTGGTCAGTTTATTGCAGAGGGAAATGATGATAAAGAAAGAGGAGATGGAGGACAAGGAGGGGATAGAATAAGGGCCAATTTTTGAAACTGTAAAACTTGACTGTACCTTAGAGTCATCTGAGAAGCTTTCAAAATCTTGATGCCCTGGAATTACCCCAGCTCAATTATATTATAATTTCTTAGGGTGGAACTCAGGCAGCTTGTACAGTCAAGTTAAGAACAAATGATGTAGTAAATAGCCCATTCATTAAGTGGAGCTTCACTTTTCAGTTAAGTTCTGAGTAGTGTATCAGAATCAACTGAAATAACATGCTTGTCATTTGTTCTCTTATCACCACTTACTGTCTGTATGAACTCAGTCAATTCAGTCCCCATTTTGAGTACCGGGTTCCCAGCATGGAAACTTGAGATGATGCCAATTTCCCCTCAGGTGGCTTTGAGTAGTAAATGAACCAACGCACAGTGCATGGCACACTATGCAGAACACACCAATCACTAATGAGGAGGAGCTAATGAATTAACTTCTCTTGGGAAAATTGAGGAAGTGGCCACTCAATTTTTTCCTTATATTCTGTGGTTGATAATGAACCCAGGTTCAGAAATACTGTTGTTACAGATGATTTTTACAGGCTTTTGAAATCAGACAGTCCTAAATTTATTCTGATCCACTCATTTACTAGCTTTGTGTCCTTAGAAAAGTTATTTAATCTTTCTGAGCTTCAGTTAGTTCATTTATAAGCTGGAGATAATAAGACTTTTAAAATCGTAAGAAATAAATGTCTAAGTGCATAATATAGCACATGATATATATTAAGTGCTTATGACATGTTAGCTATTACTATTTTTAACTATCATTATTTGTACACTTTTAGACTTTTTTTGGCCAATGAAATTAATGAAGCTAGTATTGCAGTACTGAAAAAAATTTGACAAATGGATTACAAGAAATGAAAGATGGTACACATTTTAGCTTTTGTCTTTCTTTGACACCCAATATTTTGCTTTTCCTATAATTTTAGTAAGTAGAGACAGTCTGAATTACAAGATAAACTAGACAAAAAGAAATATCCAGCATTATAGGGGTGAGGAATACACAACATATAAGAGATTCTGTTCAGTTCAGTTCATTTGCTCAGTCATGTCTGACTCTTTGAAACCCCATGGACTTCAGCATGCCAGGCCTCCCTGTCCATCACCAACTCCCTGAATTTACTCAAACTCATGCCCATTGATTCAGTGATGCCATCCAACCATCTCATCCTCTGTCATCCCCTTCTCCTCCTGTCTTCAATCTTTTCCAGCATCAGGGTCTTTTCAAATGAGTCAGTTCTTCGCATCAGGTAGCGAAAGTATTGGAGTTTCAGCTTCAGCATCAGTCCTTCCAATGAATATTCAGGACTGATTTCCTTTAGGATGGACTGGTCAGATATCCTTGCAGTCCAAGGGACTCTCAAGAGTTTTCTCCAACACCACAGTTCAAAAGCATCAATTCTTCAGCACTCAGCTTTCTTTATAGTCCAACTCTCACATCCATACATGACTACTGGAAAAACCATAGCCTTGACTAGACAGACCTTTGTTGGCAAAGAAATGTCTCTGCTTTTTAATAAGCTGTCTAGGTTGGTCATAACTTTTCTTCCAAGGACTAAGTGTCTTTTAATTTCATGGCTGCAGTCACCATCTGCAGTGATTTTGGAGCTCAAGAAAATAAAGTCTCTCACTGTTTCCATTGTTTCCTCATCTATTTCCCATGAAGTGATGGGACCAGATGCTATGATCTTCGTTTTCTGAATGTTGAGCTTTAAGCCAACTTTTTCACTCTTCTCTTTCACTTTCTTCAAGAGTCTTTTTAGATCTTCTTCACTTTCTGCCATAAGGGTGGTGTCATCTGCATATTTGAGGTTATTGATATTTCTCCTGGCAATCTTGATTCCAGCTTGTGCTTCTTCCAACCCAGAATTTCTCATGATGTACTCTGCATAATAAGTTAAATAAGCAGGGTGACCATATACAGCCTTGACGTACTCCTTTCCCTATTTGGAACCAGTCTGTTGTTCCATGTCCAGTTCTAACTGTTGCTTCCTGACTTGCATACAAATTTCTCAAGGGGCAGGTCAGGTGGTCTGGTATTCCTCTTTCAGAATTTCCCACAGTTTATTGTGATCCACACAGTCAAAGGCTTTGGCATAGTCAATAAAGCAGAAATAGATGTTTTACTGGAACTCTCTTGCTTTTTCAATGATCCAACAGATATTGGCTATTTGATCTCTGGTTCCTCTGCCTTTTCTAAAACCAGCTTATCCATCTCATAATACCAGTGGGCACATAAACTTGGAACAGAGAATTTATAACTGACATAGAGAAAGATATGGAAATAAATGTTTCTAGTAGACACAGATATGAGCAGTTGCTTTTTAACTTTTTTATGATTTACTGAGGCATTTTCTTTTTTGATAGTTCAACACTACAGCTTCTCCTATTGAAGCTCAACAGTCTTTTTTTTCTTGATACCAAAAGGCTAATTATAAGCTATCAAGAGCTTCTCTAATTTTATGGCACAGTTGATTTCTCCTCGTATATATTATAATTTTGTTGTTTACTAAAGTGACTTATAAATATGTTTTGCCTTCAGAAATAACAGATTTGCTGATTTTGCTAAATATTCACTGCATAATACATTTCCAAATTTGCAAATCAAATATAACTTCTCAGTCATATTTGGAAATTTAATTGCATATTGAATTGTCACAAACTTGAGAAAATGTTTCCTATTATAGTGCTAGGAGCTCAGAGTTACATAGTTCTGAAAAGTTCCTAAGTGATAAGCTGATGAGGTGGGTAAATTTGTTGTAAGTCAGGCTTGAGATCTCATTAGTGGTGACTAGTGGAACAAAACTCTGAAAGAGGTACCAAAAGCTCTGGATTTCCTGAATAAAACTAACCTTAAGTTGGTGAGTTTAATGGTCAGCATTTTTTTCTGTATCCTCACACTATTTACTCTGTTTTATTCTTTCCTTTTACCTTTTTATTTTCACTTAATTTCAGACTGATTGAAGAGGTGAAAGAACAGTACAAAGAATTCCTTGTAATTTGTATCCAAATTCCCCAAATGTTAATACTGTCACATTTACTTTTCTTTCCCTCTCCCTGTCTTAGGAGGTTGCCTAGACAGAAAGAAAAAAAAAATCACCCTTTTATATATCCTAGATATATAATACAATAGATACAATTGTATTATATATCTACAGATACAATCCATTTGCCCCCTGGAATGAGTGACTAATTCAAATCAGGCTCCTAGCCTCCTACAGAGAACTGGAGCCCTGGCACTGTCTTCCTACAAGATCATAGTGTAAAGAACTGGGTCCTAGGTCTTAAAGCTAACAAGTGGCTTATTTAGCATCTAAAAGGTCTGTCCCTGCCTTCCACATAGAGGAGACTGTTTCCAACTTCACCCTGGAAGCTCCTAGGGTTGTGAACCAACAAAAAAGTCAGAACTGCACAAAAGGTATTAGAGAAGTGTCTTCACACCTTGTAACATTGTTCATACTCCATATGTAACCAATCTCACTAGTCTATACTTTCTTTGTTAATGTGTTTCTTTTTAGAAAAATGAGCAGATAATCTGTATATTTTCCTATCTCCTTTTATTTCTTACAAAAAGAGAGCATACTAAAAATACACTTTATTCCTTTGCTTTTTCACCTAATACTTATATCCTAAACATCAGTTTATACTGGTTTATAGAATCTTTCTCATTCTGTTTTTTTTTAAGACAGATATGTAATACTCTATTGTGTGTCTGTACCACTGTCTTCAACCTCTCTCCAATATAAGGTAATACAGGAGATTGCAAACAATTACATATAGTGCTGTAATGTATTTTTATATTGTTGGGCATATCCTTAAGGTAAATTCCTAGAAATGGGGTTGCTATATAAAGGGGTAAACACATATGTATTAATAGTTCATTGAAGGTGAAGTTGTTAGTCACTCAGTCGTGTCTAACTTTTTGCGATCCCATGGACTATATCCTGTCAGGCTCCTCTGTCCATGGGATTCTCCAGGCAAGAATACTGGAGTGGGTTGTCATTCCCTTCTCCAGGGGATCTTCAAGACCCAGGGATCAAACCCAAGTCTCCACTGCAGGGAGATTCTTTACTGGCTGAGCCAGCAGGGAAGTCCAACAGTTAGATATTGCCAAATTTCCCTCCATAGAGATTGTACAAATCTGAATCTTTTCCAGCAATATAAGAAAGTGCGTGCTTCCTTATTTTGTTGTTGTCCAGTCACTCAGTTGTGTCTGACTCTTTGAGACCCCATGGACTGCAGCACGCCAGGTTTCGCCATCCTTCACCACCTCCTGGAGTTTGCTCAAACTCATGTCCAGTGAATCAGTGATGCCAACCAACCATCTCATCCTCTGTCATCCCCTTCTCCCCCTGCCTTCAATCTTTCTCAGCATCAGGGTCTTTTCTAATGAATCAGCTCTTCGCATCAGGTGGCCAAAGCCAGGCATCAACAGTATGTGTTTCCCTATATTCTCTCCAAAATGTGTACTTTCAAAGGTTGAGCTGATTTAAAATTTTGCCAATCTAATTAGTGAAAATAAAGGGAAAATTTTTATTAGGGTAGTTTCAATTTTTATTTCTCTGGTATGGGGTTACAGGAATTCAAAGTACTTTCAAGTATTAGGTGTCTAAAGTATAATTTGATGAATGAAATAGTTAAAAGTAACCTTATCAGCAATTATGTATTATTTTCTACACTAAAAGCAAAACACATGCTATTGTTTTGTCCTACAAACCTTTATCTGGATAGTATCTCATTCCCTGTATACTGTGTCTTCTTTGAGTTTGCTAATGGTTTTTTTCTTCCTTTGTGAACATTATGTTAGGGAATTTCCCAGGTTGCTCAGTGGTAAAGAGTCCACTTGCCAACACAGGAGACACACGAGATGCGCATCCGATCCCTGGGTAGGGAAGATCCTCTGGAGTAGGAACTAGCAACCCACTCCAGTACTTTTGCCTGGAAAATTCCATGGACAGAGGAACCTGGCAGGGGCTACAGTCCATGGGGGGGTCACAAAGAGTTGGACACGACTGAGCATGCACTGGCTGTTATTTTTCTCTTCCTTTGTGAACACTGTACTCTATGTTAAAAGTGTTTCTGGCAATCCATTCTTAGTTCCATAGAACACTTTTAGGACCACATTGAGAAAAGCCACCACTTGTGGTTTTGATGTGTTATTTGAATCATAACTATAATATTGTTCTAGCCCTTTTCCAGGTTGAAGAGTTAATGGGAGAACCAGAATTTTTCCTGTTTGTTACCTGTTCTTTTGTCTAAAATTTTTAAATTACATTTAGAAAAAACAATTTCAATAGTTAACTTTTTAAACTTCACTGCTAGGCATCTTGTTAAATACTTTATATTTATGATCTTATATAGATCCTCACCATGCCTCTCTAGTTTACTTTTAACATAGTATATGTATTTATCAGGGATCAGGAAAGTTAAAATACCCATACACAGCCTTTGAGAATCAAAGCTGAGATACCAGAAGAATGTTTTCCAACCTGGGAATGAAGGATTAACCACTGACTATAACATTAAGCAGTCTTATAAACCTATAGTATTTGATTGAGAGTAGTTTATCTACTTAAAAAAGCAATAAACTCTAAGTTAGCTGAAAGTAAACCTTTGTTTAAAAATCACATCAACAACAGTAAGCTCTTAGGATGAGAAGTCAGTAAACTCTAATCTTGCATGCTTGAGTGACAGAGGTAAACTTACAGGAAGTAAAAACCAAATTAAGAAAAGC
This sequence comes from Bubalus kerabau, assembly GCF_029407905.1. NCBI lineage: Eukaryota > Metazoa > Chordata > Mammalia > Artiodactyla > Bovidae > Bubalus > Bubalus kerabau. The sequence goes on from NC_073633.1 coordinate 46,754,767, forward strand.
TCTAAAGAATTCTCTAGTACAAACTTTCTCACCAAAGCACATGGGGAACCCAATGCACAGAACTCTTCACCTATATTAGACTTCATATTTATAGACAGATCATAAAAAAGCATAATGCAAATATTACAAGAGTTAACTTATAAACTTTAGGAATAATTTTGTTAGCAAATAAATGGCACATGGGTGGTGATAATATTTAGTAAAATAAATGGATCTCTGAATGCATCTCCACGACTGCTTCTGCTACTTTTCAGTGGATCAGAAACCAGAGCGGGCTATTTTAATCTTTCACATGGTTGCTTTCCAAGGCATGTGAAGTACTCACAAATTTTAAATTCATCAGTCCAAATCTCTTTTGCAGTAGTTGTTCATTTTAGGCCGTATAAGCTAACAGAGATATACCTGCCACAAGTGTGAACAGCTGCACCTTTTTCTTTCTCTCTCTCATTGCAGCTATAATTTCTAGAACTTTGGTATATTCAGAATAGATACTGCCTCCTACTTAAGCTGGTTTCATGTATGAAAAAGCAAAAGTCTTTAAAATATTGTAAATGGGTTGAACTTACTGTAAGTGCTAAATGTTTTCATTATAGATAAAGTATATATACCTGTCTTGAATCTCAAAAAAAAGATTCCTAATCTTCTCTTTTTGTCTTTAAACAATGTGAATTGCTCATGAAACACGAAAGATAGGAGAAAAATGCAATCTCACTTCACAAAATTAAATAGATAATACTTTTATAGTGGATTTTACACCCACACAGATCATCAAAAGCCATCTCTTTGGGGTGTTTAATTTAAATTTTCATTGTCATTGTTTTTAAGCCTCTTTATGTAGAAAATGATAACCTTGCAAACCCTATAATAAGAGAAAGATTACTAACATTGATGTAAGGAAATTCAGCGACTATTACTCTCAAGTACAGCCAGAATTCTGTGTTATCTAAACATTTAATACCACAAAATTTATGTGACTGTGAATCAAGTAACTGAATTTGTATAATATCAACAAAGATTTATTGAAGATATAACCTAGTATAAATTTGGCAAAACTAATACAGTTATGTAAAGTTTAAAAATAAAATAAAATTTAAAAAAAAAAAAGAAAGAAACTGTAGCATAATGATTTGTATATTTACACACTTGTTTTATATAAACATTATTTTAGAAACAAAGTCTTCTTAAAGAGATACTTCATCTTGTCCTAGATAAGCAGAAGATACAGATTTCTGATTTTCCCCTCATGGTTGAAAAGTCAGTGGGAAGATTTCCCTGAATGTATGGCTTGGTTGGTGAGTAAAACGTTGATATGGGAAGGCACCGTGGATAGGGCATCTCCTGGATTGAAGCACGCCAGAGGTCACATGTTCTCACCCCCGCCCCCATACTAATCTGGGTATTTCTGAAGTGTCCCTACCAACTTGAGGTTCAGATCCTAGAGAGATCGGTGCCTTACCTTTTTGATCTCCTTCCTCTTTTCTATCCTGTTTACTTTTTCCTACAAACCCCTAGAGACGGAAGGGTCAAGCTTTAGGTTTTTACATCCTCAGCTTTATTCCTTTCTTTTATCTAATACAACAAATTTAGTTTTAACAAACAAAAAGATATCCTCTCAACATTCTGAAGAATTCAAATTACAGTTTCATTTTTTTAATTTATTTATTTTAATTGGAGGTTAATTACTTTACAGTATTGTAGTGGTTTTTGCCATACATTTACATGAATCAGTCATGAGTGTACATGTGTTCCCCATCCTGAACCCCCCTCCCACCTCCCTCCCCATCCCATCCCTGAGCACCCTCATGCATCGAACCTGGACTGGCGATCTGTTTCACATATGATAATATACATGTTTCAATGCTATTCTCTCAAATCATCCCACCCTCTACTTAAGATTTGTGAGATAGTAAATCTAAGAGAATTCAGGAAAGCCTATTTTGTTTTTTTTAATTTTGGGCTTCAAGATGTGTTTCTTAACTGCAAAATTCTGCTTTAAATAACAAAACTGGATATCTTTCTCTTTATTTTTGCATTTACCTATAATGACTGTTTTCTCAACCTTTAACATCCAGCCAATTCCAAGGCAGATAAAAATTCTAGGTGAAATAAAGAAAAGGATTATCACATAAAATGCCAAAAGAGAAAAGCCCTTGGGTGTAGTTTAGAACATTATCACTATTACAAGTGGATGAGATCATATTCACTTTTAATAATTACGTATCATAGCTTCTTAGATAAGCCTCTTGTCAAATTCAGAAATGGGATTTTATAAAACTATTATGGAGCAATTAGTCAATAACAGAATAAATATGCAAAGTCTTCATCCTAGGGAAAGATACCAGAAGCTGTAAACTACCGACCTTTGGGATTCAGCAGTGCAATGAAAATTTAAAGCAGGAGTTTGATGTTATTTTCTCTGGTCATGACCATCAAACAGTTCCAGTGAAGACCGAGTGTAGTACCATACCCTAGATATAGTAACTGCTCAAAAACATTTTTTAAATGAGAGAACTATAAAATGTCTTTAACCCTAAGAGAACTATTGTTGGAAACACTTGAACATTTAATGGAACAAAATGTTCATGTTACACCATCCTGGTGAGCTCCAGTCATTGTTCTGGTTTTAACAGCAAGTGCTGCTCAGAGTGACACTGAGACATTGATTTTGATGAATGAATTATTTCTTTATGGATGAAAGTTCCTCAAAAAACTTGAATTTGATCAAATTCATCACTACTGGTAATTTGCACTGGTCATTCTCAAATCATCTCATCTAAGGTGATCAAAAATAGTTTTAATTGAAAATTGCTGTTGTTCATTTTTTTTCTTGTATGGAGACCCATTATGAGAATTCCAGAGGTGATACATTACTGAATTATCTGTGCATAAATGGTGCATTTTCATTGAAAATAGATTTCTATTCCTGGAGACAGTGCTTGGAGTACACATAGGAAATTAACTGTTCCTGGAAGATATTAGCTAAAACTATGATTGACTGTTATACATAAAACATAACAAAAACTGTACTTAGGAATGATTAATGTCTTTACCATAGCTTATTAAAGTTGTCAACCTTTTAATGAGTAAGTAACCTTACTCAAAGTATTAAAATTGCAAAACTGTTTTAAAACCTTTTAATGAGTAAGTAACCTCACTCAAAGTATTAAAATTGCAAAACTCTTCTTAACATGTTGGTAGGCTTTTCAAAATATTTTTAAGATGCTTCTACTTCAACTGCATTCAATCTTAAACTATTCTATACCAGTTATGTTTCCACAAGAAAGCTTCAGATGATTGTGTTTAACTCAATGTGCAGAAATTTCACCATAGTGAAGCAAATATTTATATTGAAAGGTTTGTGCAGATTATTAAGGATATCTTGAAATCAAATATCACGGAATGACCAATAAGGTTTTTGTGTTTGCTTACTGTTCAACCTGCCACATGTTATATAATAGTAATGTTGAATTTTTTCAGAAGGATGTGTCTATTCAAACTTAACTGAAGACTTAAATAAACAAGAATTCATTATAGATTGTTATATTTTACATCTTCATGTTATTTTTCTCCTAAAATGTTAACTATTTCCTGGGTTCTGTGCAACAAGATACCTAGATTATAAAAGTACAAAAAGGTTCAAACGGAAAATAACCTAGCATGGTCTCGCTACATTTATTTATGAGGAGAAATATTTCTTTGAAACATCTAGTATCAAATTAACAGAATAAATTTTCATTTACACCTTTTTGAGGACTAAAAGAACCATAATAGCATTGTTGTTAAAGATATAGCTGATATGTTTTACTGATTACCAAAAAAAAAAAAAAAAAAAAGAACAGCCTCACAGTCTTTTTTATCTCCAGATATCTGTAGGATCACACAGATGAATAGTGGCTGACCTAGAAACTGAATCAGGATTTCTAGCTCCAAATTTGGCAAACCCCTCTTCTACCTCTCCTCCTAAGTTCCATTGTTTACATTCCCTTAAAGGAAATAAATAAACTTGTATGCAATTTTGTCAGGACATTCCTAATATATGCTGGTATATTATCATATTCCTTCTATTTTAATTGCTACTTGTACATAAAAATGATCTCTCCTAGCAAACAGTAATACTTTATGTAAAGCCTTTGTTCCCTCTGTATCATTCCTAATACCTGCTGGATGCTTTATATGGATATAAAATATACAAACATATTTGATGAATAGATCATTTACTGAATATCTTGACACATTAACTCTAAGTGTGTTATAACACAACCATGGTTACTTTCTGACACATGCCACTACTATACACACAAGTATTTCTTTGGTATAATTTTGAGCAGTGGTCACATATTAAGCCTATGCACTGGTGAGGCTTATTTACTTTCATGAAAAGATACCAGCACTCTTCTCTGTTGAGTTACACATTCAGTACCTTACTTGGCAATGTAGCATAACTGCACTGCATTTTCTTGATACAAAATATAACTCTGATCTCTCAGATGACCATTTCTCCAAAAATCTTGACTGCAATAAATGATATATATGACAGACACCACTGGTTGCCAACAAATATCCATTCTTTTCATCTCCCTTATGAAGAGAAATCCACTTTTTCTTTTGAACAGCATTTCTTTAAAATGTGCAGCGTCTCAGTCTCTTTTTGCTTCTAGCAGTAGTCAGTGAATGACTAGTTCACTTAGTTCAAATGAATTGGATGGAAAAGGAATTATGACAATATAACCAGGTAAGACTTCTTGGAAAATTTTTTTTCAAAAGGACAGAAAAAGTCTGCATCTTCCTTTACTCCTTTGCATTTCTCATTTTTGTTGCTTGAATCTGACACATCAAAGGTAACAGGGAAATTTTTGTGATCAAGAGAGCGAAAGCTACATGCTAAAGCTTGCAGAGCAAGAAGACAGAATGGCTTAGGCCCTTGATGACACGGAGGAAGAATGTCTTCCCTCTTAGCGTGTTGGTTACTAGAGTGACACTCCTTGCTTAAATCTGTGATGTTAGGTTTTTCACACTTTCAGCTGAATATACTCCTAACTCATAGAATACATATTAAAGTTTGCCTTAAGTCATGTTTGAGGTGATCTGTGGTTCACAGAACATATTTAACGTCCTGGGATCTGCAAGTTAACAAGCACTTATGTGACTGAAGGACAGATAACCCTGAGCTAAGGGACTGCTGCTAAGTCACTTCAGTCGTGTCTGACTCTGTGCGACCCCATAGATGGCAGCCCACCAGGCTCCCCCATCCCTGGGATTCTCCAGGCAAGAACACTGGAGTGGGTTGCCATTTCCTTCTCCAATGCATGAAAGTGAAAAGTGAAAGTAAAGTTGCACAGTCGTGTCCGTCCCTCAGGTACCCCATGGACTACAGCCCACCAGGCTCCTCCGTCCATGGGGTTTTCCAGGCAAGAGTACTGGAGTGGGGTGCCATTGCCTTCTCCGGAGCTAAGGGACAGGCTTTTATTATTATTATTATTTTATCCTTAGATCAGCCCAGATAATCAGAAAGTTGCTTAGATAGGTAATATTGTTTTCTTGCCTTTTAAATTTTATTTACTGATTTACCTGGCATATGGCTTGCATTTCAGATCAATGTAAGAATCACTCAGTTGAAACTTGATACCACCTTTATTAGAGACCTGTTAATGACATCCTTCATTGGCTGCTTACTCTCAGTTTTCAATTTCAATAGCAGTGATGCTTATTCTGATGAACGGTGTGGTTTTTACTCCTTGGACACTGTAATTTTCTTTCCTTTTTTTACCACTAAGAAGTACAGCACCAATCTATTGCTCACTTCTAGCAACTATGAACTCTAGGGCTTCATAAGGTATATTTGTGTACTAACCTACCTCTGGCTTTATAGTATTATCTTAAGTTTATTTTTGGTCATATTTTCTCAGCTTTTATATAGGTATATTGTTACATAGTTTTATATATGGGTTCATTTTTAAAGTTGGTTATTCAAAACAAAGTCCCCTCCCTACCACAGGCCATCATGAATATGTGAGCAGAGGGCTGGTCCCTGGATGGTAAAACTAGTCTCTTGCGCTATTCACACAAATTCCATATATCTTCCATGTTCTCTCTCTGGTCTCTTAATTTTCTCCACAAATATTTTTTCTATTGATAAAAAACAAGGGTTTATTCTTTTCCCCTTTCCCATCCTCCTTAAAATTGGCTTTAAATTCCTTCAATTGCACAAAGTGACCTTTATTATAATTTGGGATATTAAAGTTATTTCTGCTTTATTGACTATGCCAAAGCCTTTGTGTGGATCACAATAAACTGTGGAAAATTCTGAAAGAGATGGGAATGCCAGACCACCTGATCTGCCTCTTGAGAAATTTGTACGCAGGTCAGGAAGCAACAGTTAGAACTGGACATGGAACAACAGACTGGTTCCAAATAGGAAAAGGAGTACATCAAGGCTGTATATTGTCACCCTGCTTATTTAACTTATATGCAGAGTATGTCATGAAAAACGCTGGGCTGGATGAAGCACAAGCTGGAATCAAGATTGCGGAGAGAAATATCAATAACCTCAGATATGCAGATGACTTCACCCTTATGGCAGAAAGTGAAGATGAACTTAAAAGCCTCTTGATGAAAGTGAAAGAGGAGAGTGAAAAAGTTGGCTTGAAGCTCAACATTCAGAAAACTAAGATCATGGCATTTGGTCCCACCACTTCATGGGAAATAGATGGGGAAACAGTGGAAACAGTGTCAGACTTTTTTTTTTTTTTGGACTCCAAAATCACTGTAGTTGGTGATTGCAGCCATGAAATTCAAAAAGTCGCTTACTCCTTGGAAGGAAAGTTATGACCAACCCAGATAGCATATTCAAAAGCAGAGACATTACTTTGCCAACAAAGGTCCATCTAGTCAAGGCTATGGTTTTTCCTGTAGTCATGTATGGATGTGAGAGTAGGTCTTAAAGAAAGCTGAGCACCAAAAAATTGATGCTTTTGAACTGTGGTGTTGGAGAAGACTCTTGAGAGTCCCTTGGACTGCAAGGAGATCCAACCAGTCCATCCTAAAGGAGATCAGTCCTGGGTGTTCTTTGGAAGGACTGATGCTAAAGCTGAAACTCCAATACTTTGGCCACCTCATGCAAAGAATTGACTCATTGGATAAGACTCTGATGCTGGGAGGGACTGGGGGCAGGAGGAGAAGGGGACGACAGAGGATGACATGGCTGGATGGCATCACTGACTCGATAGACATGAGTTTGGGTGAACTCCAGGAGATGGTGATGGACAGGGAGGCCTGGCGTGCTGCAATTCATGGGGTCGCAGAGAGTCGGACACGACTGAGCTACTGAACTGAACTGAAAGTTATTTTCAGACAAGCTGCTATTGACCAAATAGACTCTTGCCATGTACCTCTGTCTAAATCATTTTTCTAACTAGCTATTCAGTAAACCTGTAGGAGAAACCGAACAATAACAAACAAAGACTGAAGCACACATTGTCCAATGATTAGCTAAAGAAACGGTGTTTGGTTTTGAGCACTCTCTCACCCATGTTAAAGACCATAATACTATCTCAGAAAAGTATTCATTTCCCTCCACATTCAGTGTCCTAATAATTGCCTAGGCATCTTAAGGAGCCCCGATTAACATTTCCTTTTACTCTTAAGCCACCTTCTGAATTGCCTAGACAACACTCTCCCGCAGTTTCAGGCATAATTCCATGGCTGAACTAAAAATAACCAAACCAAGGCCTTCCCTGTTGGCTCAGTGGTAAAGAATCTGCTGGTCAGTGCCAGAGATGTGAGTTCAATCACTGGTCTGGTAAGACCCCACATTATTGTTTAGTCACTAAGTCGTGTCCGACCCTTTCACAACCCCATGGACTGCCATCTGCCAGGCTCCTCTGTCTATGGGATTTCCCAGGCACGAATACTGGAGTGGGTTACTTCCTTCTCCAGGGATCTTCCCGACCTAGGGATCAAACTGGTTGAGCCACCAGGGAAGCCCCACATGCGATGAAGCAGCTAATCCCGTGCACCACAACTATTGAGCCAGTGCTCCACGACAAGAGAAGCCACCACAATGAGAAGCCTGTGTATTGCAACTCCACAGCAGCCCCTGCCCACAGCAACTAGAGAAAAGCCCTTGAAGCGATGAAGACCCAGCACAGCCAAATAAATAAATAAATAGAATTACATATATACAAAATAACCAAGCCATCAAGATATATTATTGAAAAGGATAGGCCACACATGATCCATGAGTTACTTGAAAATATTATAGTAATAGTATTCTTAACACCTTTGAATTACTTCAAACTTTTCCAGAATATACTGGTTTATAGTCTAAATATGAAATAAACTGTGAAAAAAATGCTCATCTTTTTTCAAAATGCAAATATTATAATAAAAGATATTTCATTATTAAAATGTTCCATTAGAGTCAAAACAATAAATTTGCATTTTAAAGTACCCAAATATGTGAATTTATTTTTTCAAGAAATATTCAGAAACAAGTATATTAGCTTTTAACATTTTTAAAAGTAATATTTCAAAATAAAATCAATTAAAGTGTCTGAATAATTATGAACATGTAGGTAGTTACTTTTATTCTAAGTAAATGCTATAAAAATTATCATAAACTTATAGTTCATTATCAGATTCTAGAATACTTCCTTTTTGGAAAATGACATAAAATACCAGCTAAATATAAATATCTAGAGGGAATATCCAATGAAAATGTCTGTGGCAAATCCTAATAGTTGTGAGATTTCAAAGGTTTATCATTTATTTCACCTCATGATAGACTAGTTAGGCCTTCTAACAAGTTATTTTTTGTTCTCCAGTTATTTTATTAATTTTAGTGCCACTGTCATAAGTTAATAAAAATACATATATAGCCCCGGCTTGTCTATTCTCAGCATAGGAATGATGTTAGCTTTAGAAACAGTGTTTATTTTCCTATAATCTTTTCAGGACATCTGAACTCAGCAGCTGAGGAGGAACCCGTAGAGTAATGAATAAAGGAGTCACTCCCAGCCACAGAAGTGGTTCTCTTGGAGCAGTTAGCTGAGTTCCCCATGGTAAGCACGGTGCTATGAGGCTGCTCTCGCCCGGTTCTACATGGTGGCAGCCACATGTCACTTGCCTTGCTTTCACATACTTCGTCTCTCATGACCTCTCTGTTTCCTTAGCATTCTGAACTCACCTAGGTCATTCTGGGGAATCTAATTCAAATCCAATTTCTGGGAGACTGAAGAAGATGGCAGAGGAGTAAGACAGGGAGATCACCAGCCTCCCCCAAATACATCAAAAACTCATCCACTTTCTCATCATTTAAGGCAAGGGATGTTTTACAGAAGGGTTTTACTGGCACATAGTTTTCCATCAAGTGTCAGAAAACTTGAGCGAGGTTCATTTATATTATAGAGCAGAAATGTCACCTGCTGCCTTTAACCTTTGAAATCCTTTGTTGTGTGAGGGCTCAGTCGTGTCCAGCTCCTTGTGACCCCCCTGGATGGTAGCCTGACAGGCTCCTCTGTCCATGGGATTTCCTGGGCGAGAATACTGGAGTGAGTTGCCATTTTCTTCTCCAGGGGATCTTCCTGAGCCACATCTGTTTTGTCTCCTTCCTGCATTGGCAAGTAGGTTCTTTACCACTGGGCCACCTGGGAAGCCCCTTGAAGCCCTTTCGTTAAATAGAAAAATTAATTAGGTTTATTTCTCATGTTTTTCCATTATACAAAGTGAAGAAAACAGTGTTTCATAAAATTCAAAGACAAGTCATTTTTGTCCACAGCATGATGGCACCCTGCATCATTTGCCTTTTTTCCTCTCTCTTTAGATTTGTAACTAATTGGACATCCATAACCAAACCTAAGTCCTCTGCTTATTTTAACAGAACAGCCAGGGTGTTCTACCCACCTGTGCTTCCAAAGCTGGGCAGATAAGACCTCAGTGGGGTGATAGATCCTGGGAAACAGTGAGCCTACCCTATCTCCACTCTTGTCCATGAAGAAAAAAAGAGAACAGGGAGAGAGCAAAACTGTGTGGATAGCCACAGATGAGAGAAAATTGGTCTCAGGCCCAGCCTGCCAGACAGGGGGATGTGGCCTGCCATTTGAGAGGAATAAAGACAAGTTTTCAAGCAGAGGACAGAGGAACTCGGCAAGTCAGCACCTGTACATCAGAGGCCACCTCCTTGGCAGAGTAGGTGGAAAGTCCAAGTGTTGAGTAACCACCTAGCTCTCCCAGTTGTTCCGGATGCAGATGGAGGGACCCTTTTCCCTTCACAAGGGGGCGCTCAGTGACTGTGGGGAGGGAGAAGAAATGGAAGGAATCCGAGATGACCTTTAAAAGGCACTAAAGGAATATACTCTCTCCCTTGAGATTTCAGCAGGGGATCTGCCCATGGACCTCTAGGCATGTCCTGCTGGAAGATCTCTCTACTAGTGAGAGTCACTCAGTCGTGCCTGACTCTCTGCCACTCCGTGAACCGCAGCCTGTCAGGCTCCTCTGTCCATGGAATTCTCCAGGCAAGAACACTGGATTGGATTGCCCTTCCCTTCTCCAGGAGATCTTCCCTGCCGGGGATGGAACCTAAGTCTCCACTGCAGGGCCGTCTACTAAATTCGTGGGCAATCCTCAAAGCCTCAGGTGCCAAGCCCATACCTCCCTTCACTCTGCTGCCAGTTCTGTGTGCCCTTTCCACCCAGGAACACCCAGGACTGATCTCCTTTAGGATGGACTGGTTGGATCTCCTTGCAGTCCAAGGGAATCTCAAGAGTCTTCTCCAACACCACAGTTCAAAAGCATCAATTCTTCAGCGCTCAGCTTTCTTCACAGTCCAACTCTCACATCCATACATGACCACTGGAAAAACCATAGCCTTGGCTAGACGGACCTTTGTGGGATCACAAACACAGAATACTGCAATCTAATAAAAAAGTCAAAATCGCTGTTATGAAGAAATTTACTGAACTATAAGAAAACTCAGGAATAACATTAATGAACAGAAGGAGTTCTTTACCAAAGAGATTAAAATGATAAAAAAAAAAAATTCTGGGGCTAAATAATTCAATAAATGAAGAGTGCATGAAGAGCATAGGTAACAAGGCAGGCAGATGGAGGAAAGAAGAATGACTTGAAGGATAGAAATACAGAAATTATGCAGTTTCAAAGGTGAACTTTACACTTTTAAAAAGTGAACAAATCCCATAAGAGCTATCAGATTTGACCAAGAAGGCAAATATAAGAATAACTGGTGTACCAGAAGGAAAAAAAAAAAAAAAAAGAGGGAAAAGGGGGCAGAGAGTTTATTTAAAGAAATAATAGCTGAGAACTTCCCTCACCATGGACAGAATTGGAATATACAAGTTCACGAAGCTAATAGAACTGGTATTTCAATGCAAAAAGATCATTTCCTGGACACATTATAATGAAATTGTCAAAAACCAATGATAAAGAATTTTAAAAGCAGTTAGGGAAAAAATAGACCTCTACAAAGGAACCCCCATTAGGCTCATATCAGACTTCCAAGCAGAAACTCTACAGAAAAAGAGAGAACGGAATGACATATTCAAAGTGTGGAAATATAAAAATTGCCAGAAAAAATACTTTATTTGGCAAAGTTATTCTTATAATATGAGGGAGAAATAAAGGTTAAGAGAATTCCCTACCTCTCAACATTTCTTGCCAGAGAAGGCAATGGCAAACCACTCTAGTACTCTTGACTGGACAATCCCATAGACAGAGGAGCCTGGTAGGCTGCATTCCATGGGGTTGCTAAGAGTTGGACATGACTGAGGGACTTCACTTTCACTTTTCACTTTCATGCATTGGAAAAGGAAATGGCAACCCACTCCAGTGTTCTTGCCTGGAGAATCCCAGGGATGGGGGAGCCTGGTGGGCTGCAGTCTATGGGGTCGCACAGAGTCGGACATGACTGAAGTGACTTAACAGCAGCAGCAACATTTCTTGGAAGAAATTCTAAAAGGAGTTCTTCGAGCTGAACCGAAAAGAAGCTAATCAGAGACATAAAAACATATGAAGGTACACACTGCTGGTGAAGATGAAAAATAAACACTTAGAATTGGGTATTAACCCATTTACTACACTATAAAGCTTAAGGAGAAGAGCATTAAAAATAACTATACTACTATAATTTTTTAATGAATTCACAACATAAAAAAAAATCATGACACTGAAAATATAAACAAGGAGAAGTAAGGAGCTGGAATCTTGATTGAAGAATGAAAATAAAGTTGCTCCCAGCATAAGATGGACTTTTATCTATGTGAGGTTTTAAGCCTTTTATCATGTAAGCCTCATGATAACCAGAAGGCAATAGAAAGTGCTTATTGCTGTTGGTTGTTGTTCAGTGGTTAAGTCGTCTCCGACTCTTTGCGACCCCATGGACTGCAGCATGCCAAGCCTCCCTGTACCATGAATTAAGTTCACCAATCTAAAGGTGTGCCTGGATGAATAACAAAAATAAAACCCAACTATGCTGTCTACAAAGCATTGATTTCATCCATATAGACAGACATAAGTTCAAAGTTGAGAGGGAAGAGGATATTCCATCTAAGTGGAAACCAAAAGAATGTGTAAAACAAAACGGACTTCAAGCCAAAATGGTCACAAGAGACACAGAATGTAATTATATAATGATAAAGAGATCAATACATCAAGAAGATAGTATAATCATAAATATATAAACATCCATTTCAGAGTACCTAAATATATTAAGCAATTATTAACATACCTAATCTATTTCTGCTTTATTGACTATGCCAAAGATTTTGGCTGTATGGATCACAATAAACTGTGGAAAATTCTGAAAGAGATGGAAATAGCAGACCACCTGACCTGCCTCTTGAGAAACCTGTATGCAGGTCAGGAAGCAACAGTTAGAACTGGACATGGAATAACAGACTGGTTCCAAATAGGAAAAGAAGTATGTCAAGGCTGTATATTGTCACCCTGCTTATTTAACTTATTATGCAGAGTAAGTACATCATGAGAAACGCTGGGCTGGAAGAAGCACAAGCTGGAATCAAGATTGCCAGGAGAAATATCAATAACCTCAGATATGCAGATGACACTACCCTTATGGCAGAAAGTGAAGAAGAACTAAAGAGCCTCTTGATGAAAGTGAAAGAGGAGAGTGAAAAAGTTGGCTTAAAGCTCAACATTCAGAAAACGAAGATCATGGCATCTGGTCTCATCACTTCATGGCAAATAGATGGGGAAACAGTGGCTGACTTTATTTTTCTGGGCTCCAAAATCACTGCAGATGGTGATTGCAGCCATGAAATTAAAAGACACTTACTCCTTGGAAGGAAAGTTATGACCAACCTAGACAGCATATTTATTAAAAAGCAGAGACATTACTTTGCCAACAAAGGTCCATCTAGTCAAGGCTATGGTTTTTCCAGTGGTCATGTATGGATGTGAGAGTTGGACTATAAAGAAAGCTGAGCACCATAGAATTGATGCTTTTGAACTGTGGTGTTGGAGAAGACCCTTTAGAGTCCCTTGGACTGCAAGGAGATCCAACCAGTCCATCCTAAAGGAGATCAGTCCTGGGTGTTCATTGGAAGGACTGATGTTGAAGCTGAAACTCCAATACTTTGGCCACCTGATGCTAAGAGTTGACTCATTTGAAAAGACCCTGATGCTGGGAGGGATTGGGGGCAGGAGGAGAAGGGGACAACAGAGGATGAGATGGTTGGATGGCATCACTGACTCGATGGACATGGGTTTGGGGGGACTCCAGGAGTTGGTGATGGACAGGAAGTCTTGGTATGCTGCAATTCATGGGGTCGCAAAGAGACAGACATGACTAAGCGACTGAACTGAACATACCTAAGGGGCTTCCCAGGTATTTGGTGCTGGTGGTAAAGAATTTGCCTGCCAGTGCAGGAGACACAAGAGATATGGGTTCAATCTCTGAGTCTGGAAGATCCTTTGGAGTAGGAAATGGCAACCCACTCTAGTACTCTTGCCTGGAAAATCCTATGGATAGAGGAGTCTGATGGGCTACAGTTCGTAGGTTGCAAAGAGTTGGACAAAACTGAGCACACACACACACACAACTTACCTAAAGGGAGAAATAGAAAACAATACAATAAGGGTAGAGAATTTCTATACCCCACTGTTAGCAATGGATGGTTCATCCAGGTAGAAAATCAATAGATTTCCTAGAGAGAAGATCAAGATGGCAGAGTGGGGGACTCAGAGCTCATCTTCCCTCATGCACACATCAAAAATACATCTACCTGTGGGGTAATTCTCATTGAAAACAAACTGAAGACTAACAGAAAGACTTACACAACCAGGACTGTAAGAAAGTTCCACATGGAGTCAGGAAGAAAGGGAAGAGAAGTGATCAGGTCAAGACCTATATCCCCAGGACAGGGCACAAAAGAGAAGGGAAATTACACAGGTCAGTGTTCTTCCCTGGGGGTGAATAGTTTGAGCCACATAACGGGGCACTCCAGCCCTACAGTATGGTACAAGGAAGTTGAGTCCCCGTAGCTGGTCTGAGAAATCAATGAGACTAACAGCTATAAGAAACCTTGACTCTGCTTGAGAAGAACACACATATGCTTGCTTACTTCCAAAACAAGGCAGAGAAGCAGAATTGAAGGACTCTGACCAGGTTGTGTGGGTTCCTATGACTGCCCTTGTGCGTGTCCCAGCCCAGGCTAAGCACCTGCCCTGGCCTCTCTTGCTCTGCGGTGGAGCCACAGTAGGACAAGGCTTTTGCCAAGGAGGTATATAGCTGTGAGGACTGGAGCCAGCTTGGACCCTTCATTGACATCTGAATAGGGTGAAAGCAGCTATGACTGGTGATCATGGGAGTGGCAGACTGGCAGTGGTTTGGAACTCTGCTGTGCTGGGACTGCCCCAGTGTGTGGCCCAGACCACACCTGGAACCCACTATGGCTCCTCTTGCTCCAGCTCTTCTTCCTTCTGGGACCAAGATGCCAGTGCTAGGAGGAAGGAGAGCACACACTTAGAGGGAATGGAGTGAGCTTAGATGAGACCCTCAGGGCTTCTCCTCCAGCAACTTAGGACTTGCCCCTGCCCCTTAGAAAATGGTGCTGGCCTTTGAGCAGAGGGGAAGCAACAGTTCACACCTGACTCTGACTCTAGTCCTTCTACCTCAGGCCGCACCTCCCACTAATTAGATAGCAGCCAGCACACCCTGGGAGAATAACATGACTTGTGCTCACTTTAAATCTCTCCCACTAAAGCCTCTGGGGAAACGACAACTGTATAGGGAGGCTCCCACATAACGACATACCTTCAAGACTTGGATAGGCAACTGTTCCATCTAATTTCACAGAGACAGAGGCTTACACAAAACGTCCCATAGATAAAAATCCATTTTCTCATCACAACAAAGAGCCAAGAACACCTGATGAAGAAAGAATAGTTTCACCTCTTCACCAAATGGTCATGGAAAAACTGGATAAATACATGCAGAAGAATGAAACTGGCCCCTATATTCCACCACAAACAAAAACTAATTTAAATGGATTAAAGACTTAAACATAAGACCTGATACCGTAACTCCTAAAAGAAAATATAAGAAGAAAGCATCACCTTGACACTAGTCTTGGCAGTGTTTTTCTGAGTGCAATGCCAAAAGCACAGATAACAAAAGAAAAAAGAAACAAATAAGATGACATCAAACTTGAAGCTCCTGCACAAGAAAACAAACACTACACAAAATAAAATATCAGCCTACAGAATAGGAGAAATTTTTGCAAACCACATATCAGATAAGGAGTTAATATATAGAATACTTATGAATTTATACAACTCAATAAAAACCACAAAAAATCCAATTAAAAATAGGCAGACCAAGGAAACCAGAATTGAAAGAGACACATGTACCCCAATGTTCATTGCAGCACTGTTTATAATAGCCAGGACATGCAAGCAACCTAGATGTCCATCAGCAGATCAATGGATAAGAAAGCTGTGGTACATATACACAATGGAGTATTACTCAGCCATTAAAAAGAATACATTTGAATCAGTTCTAATGAGGTGGATGAAACTGGAGCCTATTATACAGAGTGAAGTAAGCCAGAAAGAAAAACACCAATACAGTATACTAATGCATATACATGGAATTTAGAAAGATGGTAATGATAACCCTGTATGTGAGACAGCAAAAGAGACACAGATGTATAGAACAGTCTTTTGGACTCTGTGGGAGAGGGAAAGCGTGGGATGATTTGGGAGAATGGCATTGAAACACGTATAATATCATACAAGAAACGAATCACCAGTCCAGTTTCAATGCAGGATACTGGATGCTTGGGGCTGGTGCACTGGGAGAACCCAGAGGGACGGTATGGGGAGCGAGGAGGGAGCAGGATTCAGGATGGGGAACACGTGTATACCTGTGGCGGATTCATGTTGATGTATGGCAAAACCATTACAATATTGTAAAGTAATTAACCTGCAATTAAAATAAATAAATTTATATTAAAAAAATAGGCAGAGAAACTAGACATTATCCCAAAGAAGACATCAAATGGCTTAAACATCATTAATCCATTAGGAAAATGCAAATCAAAACCACAATGAGGTATAGCTCCACAACTACTAGACTGGCTATCAACAAGAAGACAAGAGATAATGGCGAAAATGTGGATAAGAGAGCACCCTTCTAAACTGTTAGTGGGAATGTAAATTGGTTCAACAAATATGGAAAACAATATGGAGATACTTTAAAAAATTAAAAATCAATCTTCCATATGGTCCAGAAATTCCATTTCAAGGTATATATCCAAAGGATATGAAAACAGGACATTGAAAAGATATATGCACTTACATGTTTCAGTTCAGTTCAGTTCAGTCACTCAGTCGTGTCTGACTCTTTGCGACCCCATGAATCACAGCATGCCAGGCCTCCCTGTCCATCACCAACTCCCAGAGTTCACTCAAACTCAGGTCCATCGAGTCAGTGACGCCATCCAGCCATCTCTTCCTCTGGCGTCCCCTTTTACTCCTACCCCCAATCCCTCCCAGCATCACAGTCTTTTCCAATGAGTCAGCTCTTCCCATGAGGTGGCCAAAGTACTGGAGTTTCAGCTTTAGCATCAGTCCTTCCAAAGAACACCCAGAGCTGATCTCCTTTAGAATGGACTGGTTGGATCTCCTTGCAGTCCAAGGGACTCTCAAGAGTCTTCTCTAACACCACAGTTCAAAAGCATCAATTCTTCGGCGCTCAGCTTTCTTCACAGTCCAACTCTCACATCCATACATGACCACTGGAAAAACCATAGCCTTGACTAGACGGACCTTTGTTGACAAAGTAATGTCTCTGCTTTTCAATATGCTATCTAGGTTAGTCATAACTTTCCTTCCAAGGAGTAAGCATCTTTTAATTTCATGGCTGCAGTCACCATCTGCAGTGATTTTGGAGCCCAAAATAATAAAGTCTGACACTGTTTCCTGAAGCTTTATTCCCAATTGCCAAGTTCTGGAAAAGAAAAGATGTCCTTTCATCATAGGAGACTGGAATGCAAAAGAAGGAAGTCAAGAGATACCTGGAATAATAAGCAAGTTTGGCCTTGGAGTACAAAATGAAGCAGGGCAAAGGCTAACAGAGTTTTGCCAAGAGAACACACCAGTCATGGTAAACACCCTCTTTCAACAATACAAGAGATGATTCTACACATGGACATCACCAGATGGCCAATACCAAAATCAGATTGATTATATTCTTTGCAGCCAAAGATGGAGAAATCTCTATACAGTCAGGAAAAAAGAACTGAGAGCTAACTATGGCTCAGATCATGAACTCCTTACTGAAAAATTCAGACTTAAATTGAAGAAAGTAGGGAAAACTACTAGGCCATTCATGTATGACCTAAATCAAACCCCTTGATTATCCAGAGGAAGTGACAAATAGATTCAAAGAATTAGGTCTGATAGATAGAGTGCCTGAAGAACTATGGACAGAGGTCCATGACATCGTACTGGAGGCAGCAATCAAAACCACCCCCAAGAAAAAGAAATGCAAAAAGGTAAAATAGTTATCTGAGGAAACCTTACAAATAGTTGAGAAAAGAAGAGAAGTGAAAGGCAAAGGAGAAAAGGAAAGCTATACCCATCTGAATGCAGAGTTCCAAAGAAGATCAAGGAGAGATAAGAAGACAGACTTCTTAAGTGAATAATGCAAAGAAATAGAGGGAAAAAAATAGAATGGGAAAGACTAGAGAATACTTTAAGAAAATTAGAGATACTAAGGGAACAGTTCATGCAAAGATAGGCACAATACAGGACAGAAATGGTATGGACCTAACAGAAGCAGAAGTTATTAAGAAATGGCAAGAATACACAGAAGAACTGTACAGAAAAGATCTTAATGACCCAGATAACCATGATGGTGTGATCACTCACCTAAAGCCAGACATCCTGGGGTGTGAAGACAATTGGACCTTAGGAAGCATCACTATGAACAAAGCTAGTGGAGGTGATGGAATTCCATCTAGGCTATTTCAAATCTTAAAAGATGATGTTGTGAAAGTTCTGCACTCAAGACATCAGCAAATGTGGAAAACTCAGCAGTGGCCACAGGACTGGAAAAGGTCAATTTTCATTCGAGTCCCAAAGAAGGGCAATGCCAAAGAATGTTAAAACTACTTCATAGCTGCATTCATTTCATATGATAGCAGAGTCATGCTCAAAATCCTCCAAGCTAGGCTTCAACAGTACATGAACTGAGAACTTCCAGATGTAAAAGCTCAAGATGTAAAATTGAGATGTAAAATTCTCAAGAGAATTCCAGAAAAAACATCTGTTTCATTGGCTATTCTAAAGCCTTTCTCTGTGTGGATCACAACTAACTGTGGAAAATTCTTAATGTGGTGGGAATACCAGACCACTTTACCTGCCTCCTGAGAAACCAGTATGCAGGTCAAGAAGCCACAGTTAGAACTGGACATAGAAAAAGAGGCTGGTTCAAACTGGGAAAGGAGTATGTCAAGGCTGTATATTATCACCCTGTTTATTTAACTTATATGCAGAGAACATCATGCAAAATACCAGGCTGGATGAATCACATGCTGGAATCAAGACTTGCCATGATCTTAGCTTTTTGATTGTAGAGTCTTTATGTTATTTGAAGTGGAATCACTAGGACAGAGAGTTCCATTCATTTAAATATTGTGATACAGAAAATGAATATCATGGCATCTGGTCCCATCACTTCATGCCAAATAGATGGGGAAACAATGGAAACAGTGACAGACTTTATTTTCTTGGGCTCCAAAATCACTACAGATGGTGACTACAGCCATGAAATTAATAGACACTTGCTCCTTGGATGAAAAGCTATGACAAACTTAAACAGCATATAAAAAGTAGAGACTTACTTTTGTGGACCAAGGTCTGTATAGTCAAAGCAATGGGTTTTCTAGTAATCATGTATGGGTGTGAGAATTGGACCATAAAGAAGGCTGAGTGCCAAAGAATTGATGCTTTTGAACTATGGTATTGGAGAAGATTCTTGAGAGTTCCTTGGACTGCAAGGAGATCAAACCAATCAGTCCTTAAGATAATCAACCCTGAATATTCATTTAAAGGCCTGATGCTGAAGCTCTGATACTTTGATCACTTGATACAAAGAGCCAACTTATTGGAAAAGACCCCGATGCTGGGAAAGATTCAAAGCAGGAGAAGGGGATAACAGAGGAAAAGATGGTTGGATGGCGTCATCGACTCAATGGACATGATTTTGAGCAAGTTCTGGGAGATGGTGAATTCAGGACAAGGAAGCCTGCCATCCTGCCGCTCATGGTGTCGTGAAGAGTTGGACATGACTGACTGGCTGAACAACAAGAACAACAACAAAAGTTCTCGAAACATCCTAAGTGCCCATCAGTGGATGAGTGGATAAAGAAGATGTGGTAGAATTATGCAATGGAATATTATTCAGTCATGAAAAAGGACATCCTTCCACTTGTGATAACACTGATGGATCTTGAGCATTTTATGCTAAGAGAGATAGAAAGGGGTAAGTACTATATGACTTCACCTATACGTGGACTCTAAAAAAACCAAACTGGTAAAAACAGAAAGTAAAATGATTGTTATGAGGAATAAGGGTAGGAGGATAGCTCACACGTTTAAGTTACAAACTTGCATTGAGTCAAAAATAAGTCCTGCAGATATAATGCAGAGTATAATGAATATAGTCAACAATATTGTATTTAGTCATCAAGCTTGCTAAGAGACTAGATCTTAATGATTCTAACCACCAAATGAAACGATAGTTATGTAAAGTGATAGAGGTGCCAATGCTCTCTACAATGACAGTCATATTGCAATATATAAATGTATCAAATTAACATGCTGTACATCTTAGGTTTACACAATGTTATATGTCAAATATATTTCAAAAATAAAGTCACTTTTGTCTTATGTGATGTTTCTTTAAAAAGTTTTAGTTCTGAATTTGCATGTGTAAACTTTATTTTTAATTTTTAACAAAGTCTGAATGGATAAAAACTTTTCACACAACATTATTGCATCCAACAGATTTTGCAATAGAATATATAGGATGCATGATTAGAATAATATTTATTTATAATGTAGCAAAGTCTTTTAGTAAAATTTATGGCCTTAGAATTTTTCATTTTGAAGAGTAAAACAATTTCAGGCTAATATTTTACTTTACATACAAGAATTTTAAGGATAATTAAAATCATTTTCCTCGTTTAAGGAAGGACTGAGAATAACATCACAATATCTTGTTGTCCTTCAACACACTGAAATACCTCAGTACTACACTGGATAAATACATCATAACTTATGATTCAAAGCCATTATTTAAATTCAATGATATTAATTTTGGAGTTAATAGGTGATTGCAAATTACTTGTGTAAGTCATTACTAATATAACCAGGTTAAAGTTCATCATTTTGTTATTTGTTTTCTATTTGTGCCCTCTGTTTATTTTTACTTGCTTTTCCTCTATTCTCCCTTTCTCTAGTATAGTATATTATCCATTCTATCTTTTCTATTATTTCACTTTATCTTGTCTATTGACTTTCTAGTTATACTTTTTTAATAATTATTAACTGGTTGATCTATGAGATTTGGTTAATCTATGAGATTTCTGGTTAATATATGAGATTTCATCATATATCCTTTATTTAATGTAGTACAACTTGTTAATATTTAACCAATTAATAATTTCATATAGCCAACATAAAATTGTATACTTCTAATTTTTCACCCACTGCTCTTTGTATGATTATTGTCAGCCATTTTGCTTCTCCAGGTTATAAATTTCATAATATTATTGTCATCAATTTCAGCAAAATGGAAACGCTACCTATAGATATAGCATGGTGCACAAGTACCAGATTTTTGAGTTGGATGTATATCACATCCCTAAAAGATCAGGTCTTTGTGCAACTAGAGATGTGGACCGCATTACTGCAAGTGAACAAAGAGGCCATAGCTTCCTCACGTCCATTCACTGCAATTCCTGAGCCAAGGCACACAGCACCTGGGATTTCCCAGGCAAGAATACTGGAGAGGGTTGCCATTTTCTCCTCCAGGAGAGCCTCCCGACCCAGGAATAGAAACCCATGTCTTATGTCTCCTGCATTGGCAGGCGGGTTCTATACAACTAGCTCTACTGGGGAAGCCCATGAACCACAATATATGGTGCCAAATGCTACTTGGGGTCAGTGGCAAACTCAACAGCACCAACCACTGGTTCCACAAGAAGCCGCAGTTCATTTTTGCAGAAATTTTCTTGGGCTTACTTATAACCATGCAGCAGTGGAGAGCTCCCCCATTTATTGCTTTTGTGGACCACATCATCGAGTTCACAGAGAAGCCTGAGTCAATGAGGTCTCCCAGGGTTCCCTTGACCATGCCCAAAAGCTGTAACTTAACATCACCCCCCGATAAAGAGTGACACTGAGATGACCAAACAGAATCTCATCATGACAGAATCATGACCTGGATATCACAGTGATGGTGATAACAAAACATTGTTATATAAAAGCAGAAGTCTTTCAAACATTTAAAAATCAGTCTATTTATGTCTTACACTTTTCAGTACTACTCACTTATTCCTGCAGTTCACAATGCCTATTTAGGGGTCTTTGCCTTTCTTTAGTATTTTGTAGTGTGAATTTCCTCAGGACAAATTGCTTTTTATTTTTTGCCTGAAAATAGCTTTATTTGTCTGTGTTTTGGGAACATATCTTTGCAGGATACAGAATTCTACTTTTGTTATTGTTTTTCTTCAGGGATATTGTTTTATTGTTTTCTGGTTTCATTTTTATTCAAGGTCAGCCATTACTCTTACTGTTAAATGTAACATGTACTTTTTATCTGGATACTTTTATGATTTTCTCAGTTTGCTTACTCTTGTCCTTTTTATTCAACATTATATTGAAAGTCCTATCCAGAGAATTTAGGCAAGAAAAAGAAATAAAAGGCATCCGAATCAGAGAAGAAGTAGTACAACAGTAGCCATTTGCAGATTACATGATATTACATAGGGGAAAAAAAAAAAAAAAACCCTAAAGACTCTTAAAAATGTGGCAGAACCAATAAACAAAATCCATAAAGTTGCAGGATATAAAACCTATATACAAAAACCAGTCACAATTCTATATACTATTTAATAATATACTATCAGAAAAAGAAATTAAGAAAACAATCCCATTTTTATTTGTATCAAAAATAATAAAATACCTAGGCATAAATTTAACCAATTAAGTGAAAGACACCAAAAACTGTAAGATACTGATGAAAGAAACTGAAGAAAAAACAAATATATGGAAAGATATTCCATTATAATTGATTGGAATAATTAGTATTATTAAAGTGCCCATGCTGCCCAAAGGAATCTACAGATTCAATGTAATCACTATCAACATTCAAATGGCATTTTTCACAGAAAGAGAACAAAACAATCCTAGAATTTGTTGAGACCACAAACTACCCTCAACAGCCAAAGCGATCTTGAGAGAGAAGAACAAAGCTGGAGGCATCACACTCCCTGATTTCAAACTATACTATTAAGCCATAGTAATCAAAACAATATGATAATATTACCATAAAAACAGACACATGAATCAATGGAACAGAACAGAGTTCATCAACTCATACATATATGGTGAATTAATTTATGACAAAGAAGTCAAGAATATACAATGGGGAAAGGACAGTCTGCTCAATAATTTGTATTGGGAAAAATGGACAACCTCACACAAAATAATAAGACTAAACCCCTATCTTAAACCATACAGAGAGTAATTCAAAATGGATCAAAGACTTCAAAGACAGACCTCTAACCATAAAACTCCTTAAAGAAAACATAGGTTGCAAGCCCTTTGACATTGGTTTTGATGATGATTTGTTTGGATTTGACACCAAAAACAAAGGCAAGAAAATGCAAAATAAACAAGTGGGATTACTTCAAACTAAAAAGCTTCTTCACAGCAAAGGAAACTATCAGCAAAAATTAAAAGGCGACATACTAGATGGGAGAAATTATTTACAAATCATATATCTGATAAGGGGTTGATATCAAAATATATAAAGAACAAATTCAACTCAACAGCAAAAAATAAATAACACTCCAATTAAAGCAGGACAGAGGATATGAATAGATATGTTTCCAAAGAAGACATACAGATAGCCAACAGCAATATTAAAAGGCACATGCCATCACTAATCATCAGGGAAACGTAAATCAAAACTACACAGAAATCACTTCACACCTGTTAGAATGGGTATAAGCAAAGACGAGAAATAACAAGTGTTGGTGAGGGCGTAGAAGAGACTCTTGCACTGTTGGTAGCAATATAAACTGGTACAGCCACTATGAAGAATAGTGTGGAGTTTTCCCAAAAAATTAAAAACAGAACTACCATAAAATCCAAATTCCACTTCTGGGTGTTTATCTGAACAAAACAAAATCAGTAACTTGAAAAGATATCTGCACCCCCACATTCACTGCAGCATTGTTTACACTAGCCAGGACTGAAAGTAACCTAAGTGTCCATTGATGGATGGATGGATAAGTAATATGATACATATACACAATGGAACATTATTCAGCCATAAATAAGATGGAAATCTTACCATTTGTGACAATGTGGATGAATCTTGAGGGCATTAAGTGAAAGAATCAGACAGTAAAAGACAAATATTGAATGATCTCACTTATAGGTGGAATTTTTTTTAAATACTTATTGAATTTACATTCTCTGAATAGGTACAGAGAACAGATTGGTAATTACCAAAAGGAAGGGTAGGAGGTGGAGAAAATGAATGAGGCTGTCAAAAGATCCAAATTTCACATTGTAAAATAAATAAGTTATGGAAATGTAATATATAGATGGCATGGTGACTATAATTAATAATACTGTATCATATATTTATTGTATACTTGAAAGTTGCTAAAACAGAGGATCCTAAAAATTCTTATCACCAGAAAAAAATATAGCAACCTTTTATATCAATAGATGTTAACTAGATTTATTGAGGTAATCATTTCCTAATATACAAATATCAAATCATTATGTTGAATACCTAAAACTAATATAATGTTATATGTCAGTTGTACCTCAGTAAAAAATTGGACGTTTTCGGGTAACTTTCCCAATTGACTTTAATGTTTATCTGAAATAACAAAACATGCCTTGACACAAATATATGAAGAAATAATAAAGAAAACATGTTTAGGATATTAAATGTCACAAACTAGATACTGTTAACTTCACTAAAGATAAGTGGGAAACCTGTACACACATACAAACATACACACACACATTCAACTATCAAAGTAGTGAATATGTGCAAATTGAGACAAAGGGAATTCAGAAAGATGAACCTGGTCCACAGAGCAGCTATTTCTCTAGAGATCACTGTAAATTTTGGAAAAGGTCACTTAGTCTGAGAAGCTGTGCCTTCATGATAATGTAATGTCAGGGTTAGACTTCATGACAAGTGTCATGTTACTAGAGGAGAGAAAGTTGCAGTTCAGAGCTGCTAACAAGCCAAGTCCTGATAAACCCTTCATGCTTTAGGGACCACATTCAAGGAGTAAGTGTGCATAGGGGATATTCTCATTCTCAATACTATTAATTCCTTAGAATTGTTTAAAGCGATTCCAAGATTGCTCATGTCCTAGCTGTCTGCTAGAAGTTTATGCACATCCTTTCTGAATGAACATAATATTATCCTAGGTACCATATTATTAAAATATTATAAGCAGCCTGTATCAACCAATAAAAAATCATCAGGACAATGAGGAAAGTAAGGAAAGTAAATACAACAAAGGGAAAAATATACAATAGAAATAGATGCACAGAGGAACTAGATAATAGAGTTATTAGATACAGGCTTTAAAAATAACTGTTAAATAAGTTAAACAGTAATGAGACAAAATCTATAATTTTAATATAAAGTAGAAAATATAAATGAATAGAGAAAAAATAAGCAAATTAAGATCTCTGAAGATGGGTTTAATAGTGTATTAGGCGATGCTAATCAGCGAACTGGTAACCAGGATATAGGCCAAATAAATAAATAAATAAATAAACAGAAGGACCTGTGGTGGATTCATTTTGATATTTGGCAAAACTAATACAATTATGTAAAGTTTAAAAATAAAATAAAATTTAAAAAAAAAGGAAATGTAGTGTTTTAAAAAGAATAGAAATTTTAAAAACTAATAAAGGTGACATGGTGACAAGACTAATTTACATGTAATTAGTGTCCCAGAAAAGAGGAGAGAAAGAATACTTTGACCTTGCCACTCACTGTGATTTTTGTCCATGCAGCTTCTGATAATTAATAATCTTTCTGACCAACCCAGTTGCTATCAGTGAGCCCATTTCTGCAATGTCATCTCCTATCATAAGTCTTTCCATAAAAGAGATACCCCCACTGAATTTCTTAGTGATCCTAACATCCTTTACACTAATTCATTCATTTTTGCCTTAGTAAACTATGTATCCTCTGGGTTGTATGTAAAACATAATCATTGAGTGGAGTTTTTGCCTTACACTGTATATTCATTCCAGCATTCCCACTTATCCAAGCCTTTTAATCCCTTTCTGCACTATCTGTCATGGCAATTTTACCACACTAAATGTTAGTGATTGCTTTTATCATACTCCTAGAAGTCATCTCTGGAGAAGGCAATGGCACCCCACTCCAGTACTCTTGCCTGGAAACTCCCATGGATGGGGGAGCCTGGTGGGATGCAGTCCATGGAGTCGCTAAGAGTCGGACACAACTGAGCGACTTCACTTTCACTTTTCACTTTCATGCATTGGAGAAGACTGGCAACCCACTCCAGTGTTCTTGCCTGGAGAATCCCAGGGATAGTGGAGCCTAGTGGGCTGCCATCTATGGGGTTGCACGGAGTCAGACACGACTGAGCGACTTAGCAGCAGCAGCAGAAGTCATCTCACTAGCATGTTTGTATTATCTCTGGGGGTCCTTGTCAAGATGTTGAATCCATAAGGGTCCTCCTAAATGAATAACCCCTCCCTTATCCAATTTTGTCTCTCAGCCCCTTGATCAAGAATCATCAGAATCTAATCCCATGCTTAATCTCTCAGCTCCTGCCAGAACACACAGGCTAAGTTTTGCTGCCCACTATTTTGAGCATAGGCTCTTTCCTCTTTTATCAGATGCAGGTGTCCCCAGCTGAGTTATAATTTAACTCTAGTTACTCTTCTAGTAACCCAGAGGAGTAGTACAGGCAGATCCTGAGTGGACCTGCCTCTGAGCTTTCTACTCGTGAAGACTCAGAAATTTCAGGGTAATCCAAGGATTCACAATTTGAGGGTTCCTATTCTTCCCCAATCAGGTTCCCAATCTTGACATAGATGACTTGTCTTGACTGTAAATTTAATACTCAGATCTTGGCTACTTTTACAATGACTTCCTGAGCCTGGTCCTCAACTTTCTCTGCTCTCCACGCTGCAGGAGAGGAGAGCTGTTGGTACACAACCAAGGAGTTCTCTTTTCTTGCTCGATTTAGCTTTTAACTGATGAATTTCTCCCTAAAAAATTACTTTGTAAAAACAATTTTTTTTCTAAATATCAACTGAGTCCAATAGTGACTTCCCAATTTCATTGCCCTTGTAAATTTTTTTCCATCTTTCTCAGAGATCTGATCTATGTTGTCAGTGAAGGCATTCCTTTCTATAAGGTTACCATTGCAGTCCAATCCAATGCTTGTGGAAGTCTAATAATTGGACACCTACCTTGTATAGGTATCTGGTCTTCACCTACCTTCTACACCAAGGATGGCAGTCCTCACTGTTAGCTGCATGGCAAATGATTCAACTCAAAATTTCCACCTTTGTATATACTTTCTTGGGCCATTCCTGGCGTCAACTGCTACAGGTTGGGTTCCCCAGAAGAAGATACTTAGCTGCAGATTATCATGTTATAGATGTGTTGAGGATGTTCCTGGGATCAGCAGCTATAAAAGAAAGAGGAAAGAGACAAAACTGGTCAGAAGGAAAAGTTGAGATCTAATGCTGTCTCTGCAAAAGTCTTAGCCTACCCTGAGGGGAGTTCTGAAGATGAGAGGATTCTTTGAATTTTTCCAAATTGGATACATCCCTACACTGATCAGTTATTGGGTGTAGAAAACTCCACAAAGGTCTCTGAAGGGTGTTGTCTGGTAAAAGCTGTCTACTTTAGCCCTCTCAACAGACATGGTACTAAATCTTCATTTCTGAGGGGTATTTGAGTGGCCTATTAGAGCCACTACCAAAATGGAATATTATAACAAATATATCTCAAAGACTGATGACACAAGCAAAAACCAAAATCAATAGAATATAAATGATTGAAACAACATGATTAACACTATTGACTTCTTTTTAAATTGGAGTATAGTTGATCTACAAAGCTGTGTTAATTTCCGGTATACAGCACAGTGATTCAGTTATTATAGTACCCTTATTGTTTATCTATTTTATATCTAGTAAAAACACCATTGACTTGAACTGGTATCAGTAGATCACTGTACCTAACAACTGCAAAACCTTTTTTTTTTCAAATGCTATCTGAACATTTACCCATATTGACTTAACTATATCATTTAAATACTAGCACACGATTAAGCACATTTCTACAAAGTTCAAAGGACTGAAATTATAGATTGTGTTCTATAACCATAGAGGAATAAGCTAGAAATTAAAAACAAAACTATAACCACAAAAAAATCCCCATATGTTAGGCTATTAAGTGTATACATCTGAATAACTCAAGTCAAAGAATGAGTTAGATAAAAAATGGAAATTTATCATGCTTTTAATTGAATATAATGAAAATGTGACATTTTCCAACTAGTAGGATGCAGGTAATACCTTCTTGTTGGCAGTCTTAAATGTAAATATCAGAAAAGAAGTCTGATAAAACTCACCTCAAGAAGTTAGAAAAAGTAGAGCAAATTAAACTCATTTTTAGAGATGAGAACATTGTGCTTATATTAAAAGTAGCATTGGTCTATTTTATTTAAAATTTTTTCATAATGTAAAGGTTTGAAAAGAGTACAAATTCAGTTCCTAAATTCCATAAAGGAAAAAATATATATACATAAATAGAAAATTTGAAAAAAGGGCATAAGTGTGTAGTTTAATTACATGAAAGAGTAATGGGCAATAAAAATCAGATTTAAAGTGAAATATTTTTAAATTGGTCAGGTTATAAATGAAAGGCATTTTGTCAGAAACTAGCCATGACTTAATTTTACCAGACTTTACTGAACAGGGACTTTAGTAAGTAGTTGACGGTACACTGCATTTTTCTTTGAAAAATACAAGCTCATGGCCCCTAAAAGTAATAATGTCAGTGCTTTTTTATGGAAATACATTCTGAAGCTGATCTTATTGCTCCTGCTTGTGAGCATGTGCGAGAATCCATGTGGCCTGACTCAAGTGCCTGCAGATTCAAAACAGTGTAGACCACCCATGACAAGAGCACATGCCCAGCTTCTTTTAATACTACACTAGAATTCCTGTCCAGAACAACACATGGTAAAAGCTGAAGAAAGTTCCAGGGAAGAACTAAATAAATCATTATTCACAAATGACACGTTGGTGTTCATAGAAAATCCAAAATATCTACAACTTATTACTATTTAGCAAGCTCCATAGACACAAGATCAACATATAAAAATCAACTGTATTTAAATATAAACACCCTGAAAGTTAGATGAACAAAATTCATTCACAACTTTTATATCAAAGTAACATTAAGTATTCAGGTAAAAATCTAATACAAGATTTAAAAGTCCTCTTCACAGAAACTACAAAATATTGAAAGAAATCAAAGGGCAAAATAAACGGAAGAAATAACATTCAAGAATTTGAAGTTTCAGTACCATAAAATGGAAAATTCCTCCCAAAATTGTTCTACAGATTCAGTACAATACAATCCCAATCTAAAGCCCAGCAAGTATTTGGGGTTGGGGGTTGGGCATGAAGTTCTGGGGAGAGAAACTGGTAAACTGTGCCAAAAATGTCAAAGACAAAAGACAGTCCTGAGGAGAAATAACAGAGAATATATACCATGTATAAAGACTTACATTAGCCTTACAAGAAATTAAGACAGAATTCTATTGATGCAAAGGAAGACAAATAGCCAGTGGAAGCCATGGAAATTTCAGACAGAGCCATACATGTATGAACCTTTAATTCATGACAGAGATGGTACTGATATTATATTTTAGGAAGTACTAACATGGAAAAACCTTGTATCCTTCCTGTACCCTCCAACCTAACATACACATACACACACACACACACACACCACACACACATACACACACGTCAATTCCAGATAGGCTCCAAATGGAAATGTGAACCATGAAGGGTCTGGATGATATAATAGGAGAAGAACTTGAGTAGCTTGGTATAGTAGGCTAAATTAATGGCCTCCTAATCTCTGAATAAAGATGTCCTTTTCATTATAGGGGACTGGAATGCAAAAGTAGGAAGTCAGGAAACACCTGGAGAAACAGGTAAATTTGGCCTTGGAATATGGAATGAAGCAGGGCAAAGGCTAATAGAATTTTGCCAAGAGAATGCACTGGTCATAACAAACACCCTCTTCCAACAACACAAGAGAAGACTCTACACATGGACATCACCAGATGGTCAACACCGAAATCAGATTGATTATATTCTTTGCAGCCAAAGATGGAGAAGTGCTATGCAGTCAGCAAAAACATGACTGGGAGATGACTGTGGCTTGATCATGAACTCCTGATTGCCAAACTCAGACTTAAATTGAAGAAAGTAGGGGAAACCACTAGATCATTCAGGTATGACCTACATCAAATCCCTTATGATTATACAGTGGAAGTGACAAATAGATTTAAGGGCCTAGATCTGATAGAGTGCCTGATGAACAATGGACTGAGGTTCGTGACATTGTACAGGAGACAGGGATCAAGACCATCCCCATGGAAAAGTAATGCAAAAAAGCAAAATGGCTGTCTGGGGAGGACTTACAAATAGCTGTGAAAAGAAGAGAAGCTAAAAGCTAAGGAGAAAAGGAAAGCTATAAGCATCTGAATGCAGAGTTCCAAAGAATAGCAAGAAGAGATAAGAAATCCTGACTCAGCAATCAATGCAAAGAAATAAAGGAAAACAACAGAATGGGAAAGACTAGAGATCTCTTCAAGAAAATTAGAGATACCAAGGGAACATTTCATGCAAAGATGGGCTCTATAAAGGACAGAAATTGTATGGACCTAACAGAAGCAGAAGATATTAAGAAGAGGTGGCAAGAATACAGAGAAGAACTGTACCAAAAGATCTTCATGACCCAGATAATCACAATGGTGTGATCACTCACCCAGAGCCAGACATCCTGGAATGTGAAGTCAAGTGGCCCTTAGAAAGCATCACTACAAACAAATCTAGTGGAGGTGATGAATTCCGGTTGAGCTATTTCAAATCCTGAAAGATGATGCTGTGAAAGTGCTGTACTCAATATGCCAGCAAACTTGGAAAACTTAGCAGTGGCCACAGGACTGGAAAAGGTAAGTTTTCATTCCAATGCCAAAGAATGCTCAAACTACCACACAATTGCACTCATCTCACACACTAGTAAAGTAATGCTCAAAATTCTCCAAGCCAGGCTTCAGCAATACATGAACTGTAAACTTTCAGATGTTCAAGCTGGTTTTGGAAAAGGCAGAGGAACCAGAGATCAAATTGCCAACATCTGCTGGATCATCAAAAAAGCAAGAGAGTTCCAGAAAAACATCTATTTCTGCTTTATTGACTATGCCAAAGCCTTGACTGCATGGATCACAATAAACTGTGGAAAATTCTAAAAGAGATGGGAATACCAGACCACCTGACCTGCCTCTTGAGAAATCTATATGCAGGTCAGGAAGCAACAGTTAGAACTGGACATGGAACAACAGACTGGTTCCAAATAGGAAAAAGAGTATGTCAAGGCTGTATATTGTCACCCTGCTTATTTAACTTACATGCAGAGTACATCATGAGAAAGGCTGGGCTGGAAGAGGCACAAGCTGGGCTGGAAGAGGCACAAGCTGGAATCAAGATTGCCGGGAAAAATATCAATAACCTCAGATATGCAGATGACACCACCCTTATGGCAGAAAGTGAAGAGGAACCAAAAGCCTCTTGATGAAAGTGAAAGTGGAGAGTGAAAAAGTTGGCTTAAAGCTCAACATTCAGAAAATGAAGATCATGGCAACTGGTCCCATTACTTAATGGGAAATAGATGGGGAAACAGTGGAAACAGTGTCAGACTTTATTTTCTGGGGCTCCAAAATCACTGCAGATGGTGACTGCAGCCATGAAATTAAAAGACGCTTACTCCTTGGAAGGAAAGTTATGACCAACCTAGATAGCATATTCAAAAGCAGAGACATTACTTTGCCAACAAAGGTCCGTCTAGTCAAGGCTATGGTTTTTCCAGCGGTCATGTATGGATGTGAGAGTTGGACTGTGAAGAAAGCTGAGCGCAGAAGAATTAATGCTTTTGAACTGTGGTGTTGGAGAAGACTCTTGAGAGTCCCTTGGACTGCAAGGAGATCCAACCAGTCCATTCTAAAGGAGATCAGCCCTGGGTGTTCTTTGGAAGGACTGATGCTAAAGCTGAAACTCCAGTACTTTGGCCACCTCATGCAAAGAGTTGACTCATTGGAAAAGACTCTGATGCTGGGAGGGACTGGGGGCAGGAGGAGAAGGGGACAACAGAGGATGAGATGGCTGGATGGCATCACTGACTCGATGGACATGAGTCTCAGTGAACTCCAGGAGTTGGTGATGGACAGGGAGGCCTGGCGTGCTGCAATACATGGGGTTGCAAAAAGTCGGACAGGAGTGAGCGACTGAACTGAACTGAAAGATATGCAAATCAGAAAGATACAAAAACAGGCAACCTGATAGAAAATAAACAAAAAGATTTGGAGAGGCACTCAATAAAATAGCCTATCAACATAGTTAATAAATAAAAAGTTAGCAAGTCTACTACTCTTCAAGAAATACAAAGTAAACCTTAATGATCTACAATTACAGCTCCTCCAGAACACCTTTGGTTAAAGGGACTGACATATCAAGTGCTGGGATGGTTGTGAACAATGGAAACGCTGCAGCTGGGAATATAATTTGTGTTTGGCAGTACCTACTGCAGCTGAACGTACAACATCTTATGACCTTAAAATCCCATCATATCCTTGGATATGTTCACAAAACATGCATGTGTGCACCAAAGACAAGCACAAAATCATTTACAGTATTATTATTTGTAATAACCCCAAACATGAAACAACACACATACCCACTAGCAGTAAAACAGGTAAATTGTGGTATACTAACAAAAAGTAAATAAAATAAAAAATAAATAAAAGGAAACTATACACTATATAGCATTGAAAATAAACAAAGTATTATACCTAAAGAAATGGGTGAATTTTACAGACACAATGTTGAGGAAAAGAAGCCAAATATATAATAATACATTGTTTACTATGCCATTTAAATAGCTCAAAAAAAGGCAGTCAAAACTAAAATGTGATATTAGACATTATAAAGTGGTTACCTCTGGGAGATGTTACTCACAGAGTAGGAGAATGTGAAGGTGGTTAATGATGTGCAAATAATGTTTCATCTGTTAATCTGTGTAGTAATTTCATGAGTTAGTGCATTTAGTGGGATTGCATTAAACTTTAATAATTTGTACATATTAGTATATTTTATTTTGATTTTAAGTCTATTTAAAAATTTCAGTTTGGCTCTTTTAAACCACTTTAATCTTCCAATTATAAATTACCAGAAATGACCCTGTTGGAATTTTTAATGAAATTGCTTTGGACATTTTAACACAAATTGAATATGTGTTACTATGAGAAAAATGGACATTTTTGAATATTACATCCCCCATACACAAGGATGAGATATGTTTTCACTTATTTTGTATTTCTTTATGTCCTTCAGTGATTATATACACATTTTTTTTTCTCCTATACAAACCTTACACTTTGTATACAGCCTTATGGGGTTAGTTGCTACTGTGAAAAGTATTTTTAACTAGCTGTTGGTACATAGAAAATTGTCCTTTCTACTATTAATGTTGATGCTTTTAAATTTTTTCACATCAGCAATTATTTCATCAGCAAACAGTGAAGTTTTATTTTTCCTTTGCTAGAATTTTATATCTTCTTTTTAAAAAAACATACTTTATTGAACCCCTTGAGTGAAATATTAGATAGAAGCCATTACAGCTGGATTTCCTGCTTGTTCTTGACTTTAAATTGAAAGC
Organism: Bubalus kerabau; assembly: GCF_029407905.1. NCBI lineage: Eukaryota > Metazoa > Chordata > Mammalia > Artiodactyla > Bovidae > Bubalus > Bubalus kerabau. Next base: position 46,788,584 of record NC_073633.1, read on the forward strand.
ATCTAGTATTTATGCCTTAATTATCATCTGTTTGGGGATTGGAGAAATTAAAATATTTTTTTCAACTAGTCGACAAGTCTTACATTTGAGGGTTAAATTTTATTTTACTCTGGTGTATTTTAACTGTGTATTACTTTATATATTTTGCTAATTATTTTTAGAATTTTGCCTCTATGTTTATAGATATTGATCTTTTCCTTGCTGTTCTTATCTGGTTTGGTGGTAGCTCTTCAGAGTGATTTGGAAGACCTATTGCTCTGAGTCTTTAGAGTAGTATATTAGATTAACATTATCTTTTTTTAAGATTTTGTGAAATGTCCTTGTAAGTGCTTATAAATTTAGGACTTTGAGAAAGTGTCTGAAAGTGAAAGCCACTCAGTCATGTCTGACTCTTTGCGACCCCATGGACTGTAGCCTGCCAGGCTCCTCTCTTCATACTAGAATAGGTAGCATTCCCTTCTCCAGGAGATTTTCCCAACCCAAGGATTGAATCCAGGTCTCCCACATTGAAGGCAGATTCTTTACTGTCTGAGCCACCAGGGAAGCAGGACTTTGAGAAGTGGGGGGTGGGGGGTGGGCAAAGAACAGAACACCAATTCAATTTCTTTAGTAATTATAGGTCTCTTCAGATTTTTACTTCTTGAGACCATTTTAATACTTTAAGTGTTTTTCAATAAATTATCTATTTCATTTAACTTTTCAAATTCATTGACATGCATTTTTGTTGCTTTTTAAGATCTACTGGGGAGAAGTCAATGGCACCCCACTCCAGTACTCTTGCCTGGAAAATCCCATGGGCGGAGGAGCCTAGTAGGCTGCAGTCCATGGGGTCGCTAGGAGTCGGACACGACTGAGCGACTTCACTTTCACTTTTCACTTTCATGCATTGGAGAAGGCAATGGCAACCCACTCCAGTGTTCTTGCCTGGAAAATCCCAGGGACGGGGGAGCCTGGTGGGCTGTCGTCTATGGGGTCGCACAGAGTCTGACACGACTGAAGTGACTTAGCAGGAGCAGGAAGATCTATTGAGCTCTATTGATCTCCAAAAAAAAAAAAAAAAATTGCACAGATTTAATACTGTGATGAGATTGGACATATGCACATCACTGCAATCAAGATGCTAAATATATCCATCGTCCAAAAATTTCCTTGTGTGATTTTGTGTCTTACACTTAACATGAGATCTATCTTTTAACAAACTTTAAAGTGCACAATAATGTGTTATTAACTATATATAGCAGAGAAGGCAATGGCAACCCACTCCAGTACTCTTGCCTGGAAAATCCCATGGACGGAGGAGCCTGGTAGGCTGCAGTCCATGAGGTCGCAGAGTCGGACACGACTGAGCAACTTCACTTTCACTTTTCACTTTTCATGCATTGGAGAAGGAAATGGCAACTCACTTCAGTGTTCCTGCCTGGAGAATCCCAGGGACGGCGGAGCCTGGTGGGCTGCCGTCTATGGGGTCGCACAGAGTCGGACACGACTGAAGCGCAGCAGCAGCAGCAACTACATATAGGCACTATGTTATAAAGCCTCTCTCTAGAACTTATTCACCTTGTATAACGGAAGCTTATATCTATATTCCATATCCCCTCACCCTATTCCCTGAAAACTATTATTCTATTCTCTGCTTCTATGAGTTTGGTTATTTTAGAAACTTTATGTAAGTGGAATAATATAGCATGTGTCCTTCTGTGACTTGCTGATTTCACTTAGCATAACATACTCCAGGTTCATCCACACTGTCACAAATGTAGGGTACCTGTCTGTTTTTAAGACTGAATGATACTGCATTGTATATGTATTGAAATGTCACATTCTGTTTATCCATTCACCTGTTGATGGACATTTGGATTTTTTCCATATATTGACTATTGTAAATAATGTTGCAATGCACATGAGGATGTGGATACCTTTTTGAGCTCTTGATTATCCTTTCTTTCTAATAATTCTTACTAGAGGGTAATTTATTAATCTCTTCAAATCATCAGCTCTGGTTTTAGCTGATCTTTGCTACTATCTCTTTGTGAAATATATTTTTTAATTCCACACAATTGGATTTAAAGTCATCTGTCAATTTAGTTACATACAGTGGGAGATATATTTGGCTAGTGTACCAATATGAGTCATTTTTAATGGAATTTACTCCATTATTATATGGAATATAATTCACATTATTGAATTAATGCAAACAAAGATTTTTTAGAAATGCTTCTATAAGCACGGCTAGACGGATGATTTCTATGCTCTAAATAAGGCATATTTCTCTCATAAGTACCAAATTTACTCCTTAGGAATCATTTTGTTCTTTCCTCTTCATTGTCTATCACATAATAAGTACTCAATCTTATGTGTTGCACTGAAATGAAGAAGGCAAACTAACAAATTTTGCAGATTCTGTCATTTTTCTTAATTCCAGTTGTATATCCTTCTCATCTTTACTGACTCATTCCAAAAGCAGGTATCTAACACTATCCTTGGAGAAGGCAATGGCACCACACTCCAGTACTCTTGCCTGGAAAATCCCGTGGATGGAGGAGCCTGGTAGGCTGCAGTCCATGGGGTCGCTAAGAGTCGAGCACGACTGAGCGACTTCACTTTCACTTTTCACTTTCATGCATTGGAGAAGGAAATGGCACCCCACTCCAGTGTTCTTGCCTTGAGAATCCCAGGGACGGGGGAGCCTGGTGGGCTGCCGTCTATGGGGTCTCACAGAGTCGGACACGACTGACATGACTCAGCAGCAGCAGCAGCAGCACTATCCTGAACTTGACAACAGAATGGTACACAATTCAAGGAAGATCCTGATCACAGAGCTTCCTTCATCTGTGAAGAAACTCAAAAAATAGACAAGTAAAGAAAGACAATATTAAAAAGTGATCAGGATTTTTTTCTTAAATTCCACTGTGATAGAATTAAGTGTAATTAAACAGGTACAGGGAGGAGGCACACACTATACAAAATGAAATGATCAACAAATTCTCCTTGAAAAATCTTTACAAGACCATAACTATGAAAATGAACCAGCCGTGAAAAACTTATTGTGAATTCAATGAAGGAAAGGGATATAACAAATGCAAAGACCACAAGAGAAGAAAGACCTTGGCATGCTCGAGTAAGAGAAAGAAAGCTCTTGTAGCTGGAACCTAGAAAAAGAAGTGATAAGTATAAAACAAAACAGGTGAAACGCAGATCATGTGATGTCTTGTAGGCCAAAGGAAGCATTTGGTTTTGATTCTAAATACAACAATAAGTCATTAAGGACTTTTTATTGTTGTTTTATTTTTGGTTTAAGTTTTAACAGAGAGCCATGACCTGATTTCAGTTTTTAAAAGAGCTTAATTACAACCTACAAAGAATGGCTTGTAAGCAACAAGAGTAAGAGTAGAAATAAAGTTATTACAGTTTAAAGGTGACATGGATTTGGACCATCACAATAAGAGTGGAGATGGAAAGAAGTGAACCAATTCAAGACACAAATTAAAGACAAATCAATCAGGATCCATTGATGAATTAAATATAAGGGATGGGCATGAAGGAAAGGGAGAAATAAAGGAAAATCCAGGGTTGGTGGCTTAAGAAGATGAGCACTAGTATAATGGTATATTACAGTACAGTTGTCAAGATGCCAAATTTTTTCCACTAATTATATTGCAAAGATATTTTTCTAATAGTATAGAAACAGTAAAATACAATATGAGGAGAAATTAATTATGGGTCAGAGGACTTTGATATGTTACTTGCTGTACGAGGCTTTCTCGCAAACCAAAAACTATAAATATAACTACCAAATGATTGTGAAAATTAAATGAGATGGCACAGGCAAAAGTAATCAGCACAATATCTAACACACAGTATTTACTCAGTATGTATTGGTTAAATATAAATATAGATACATTTTGATCACCTTGATGACTAATGGAAGATATTCTGGTACCAATGGATTTGTTTTTTTTTTTATTTTTTTTAAATCTCATAGAGATTGATAAACACCCTATTCTAAAATGTCATACATTTATCTATCATTTTGTTAATCTTGTCAAGTTTATTATAGAGTAGATTTAGCTTTACTTAAAGAGGTTAATTTGTAGGTGCTCTCAGTGTATTTTCTAAAATATGTCAAACAATAAACTGTCAAAACAGGAATAAAAGGAAGGCATTAAAGAATTTGACATTAGGTTGTTTAGGGGTAAATTCCATTTCAGTTCTTTCTTATAGTCTGTGCAAATCAATTAAATCTCTCTAAAAAGAGGTTTTAATTATGGTAGCAGAGAAGTAGAATAGATGATCTTTTAAACCATATTTATGTCAGGCCTCTAGGATGGGAGGAAATATACTGCATTCCTTGCTGATAATAGCTAATTAGATAATGAGTTTATATACATAAAAATTCCTCTGTCAGTTCTAAAGTATAATTAATTCTTTCTGCAAATGTTGACTGAGTATATTCTATGTCCCTGACCAAGCACATATATTCTTAGAGCTAACAGTCCAGTTACAGGACAATAAGGAATAATTGAATGAATAAATTGATCACTCCACAAAAAAGTAAGATAATTATTAAGGCCAAGAAATAAACAGGAAGATGTAGGAAATGGAAAGTAACTTAACGGGGTGGGTTTCTTTACTCAATGTAGGCCCTATGCAGAAACTATCATTTCAGCTGGAGGTTGAAAGATGAAAGTACTCCAGCCTCATGATCCAATGAAAACAGAGTTCTTGAGATAAAAACAAATATAAATGTCTAAGCTGGGAATAAGTTTTACTGTTGAAGCAAAATGAGAAAACTAAAGTGGACAAAGAAGAAGAAACAGGAGAGAGCACAGTATGAGAAGAGGTGTGAGAGTAGGCAGAGGCCAGATTTCTGATGAGTACATAGGCCATGGAAAGTAATTTGAATTTCTTTTAGCATAATGGAAAATATATATAATATTTAAACAGTAGACCTACATACTTCAAAATAACCAATTGACAAGATTAGAGACAAATGGATCATTTAGCAGGCTAATAATCATGGAGGCAGTAATGATGGAAAAGATGAAAAGTGATAAGGTTTGGGGAAATACATTTAACATAGGGTTAAATTGCTGGTGGCTTGGATGTACAGAACAAGGCGATAGTAACTCCTGTATATACTTTTTATATATAGGCAGCATCACTTACTGAGATGTAGAAGGCTAGAACAGGAGCAGGATGATGGAAACTGAGGGGTACAACCAAAAGCGAGTGTTTTCTTGGAAACAAATGAAGTTTAGAATACCAACTACACATCTATATGAAGCTTTTGTAAAGGTAGGAAAAGTATATCATTCTTAAGCTCAGAGATTGGGGCTGAATATGTAAACTTAATAGTCATGAACATAAGATGCTATTAAAAGTCACAGGACTACATTAGATCATATAAGGAGAGAGTGTAGACCTGAAAATAATTCTGAGATTTCTAAGTTGAGAAACAAGGATTGACCACTGGACTTATCAAGACGGAAGGTACTGGTGACTTTGACAAAAGCAGTTTCAGTAGATCATGGGAAAAATGTTTAACGGAAGTGGACTGAAAAGTAGAGGTGTGGAGAGAATAGTAGAAATAGTGTGTCTAGAATACATGTGTGAAAAAGAGCAGACAAATAAGGTAGGCACTAGAGGAATATTGTGAAGACTAGAATTTATTAAGAATAAGAATTTATTGAGGAAGATACTGTAATTTTTTTTTAATTTTTCATGGCAATTTTTAGATAGAAGAAATTAATTGATTGTGAAAAGAAATAAGCTACACCTGCAGAAGCAAAATCCTTGAGTAGATCACAAGCAAAGAATCTAACAACCAAGTTGATCAAGTGGAAAAAAACTGGCTTTCCATTGGCACGGAGAGGTTTCACTAATTTCAACAGGAAAGAAGCAAAGGTACATGGGTACAATAGTAAATCAGTCAATCTCCACTGCAATCTCTTCCCTCCACAAGAATTAGTTCCATATAGTGTAAAAGTATGGGCTGTGGAGTCCAATTGTGGTTTAGTCTCTCAGTCGTGTCCAACTCTTTGTGACCCCATAGACTATATCCCATCAGGTTCCTCTGTCTGTGGGATTTCCCAGGCAAGAATACTTGAGTGGGTTGCCATTTCCTAATCCAGGGGAGTCCAGTTGACTTGGTTCAAATATCAGCTCACTGTGACCATGAAAAAAATCTGCTTGTGTCTCAGTCTTTCATCTGTAGATGGGGATAATAATAGTATCTACCTCAGAGGTACTTTTGAGATAAGGCAAATGAAACTTTAAGACCCACAGTAGACAAGGAGTACCAAACAAATGTGATTGTTATTGTTGCCATTACTATTATTATAGCACTGTTATGTTACTATGTGCTGAGCTGTGCTTAGTTGTTCAGTCATGTCCGACTCTTTGAGATCCCATGCACTGTAGCCCTCCTGGATGGTCTATCCATGGAATTCTCCAGGCAAGAGTACTAGAGTGGGTACCCATTCCCTTCTCCAGGAGATCTTCCCTACCCAGGAATGGAACCTGCATCCCCAGTGTCTTCTGCATTGCAGGCAGACTCTGTACCACTGAGCCACCAGGGAAATACATAATAACCCTTATCAGCAATTAATAACTTGGAACCAAAATGGACATATAAAAGAATCAAACCTTGTAATGAAATGCTCCTTGAGGAGAATACTAGGAAAATGTTCTTGGAGCTTATTAGAGTCAGTATTTAATTGGTAGTTTCTGTTGCACATAAATTTATATTCTTTCAAAAAACTGCTAGAGAAGTAGTTTCCCTGTATTTGTCTCCCTCTTTTAGTGAAAAAAAAAAAAAGAAAATAGCAAATAGAATCAAATGGTTTGTGCATAATAAATATGCTCTGCCTTGAACTGTGTATTACATAGAATCCCAAAACAAAGGTTTCACTAATGTTTATTACTGAGTATTATACTGAATCTTGGAAACAGAATGTGCTCCAAATATATTCAACCCAGAATATTTTCATATATTCAGAGCACTAAAAGATAGCAGAAATGCACTCTCTCCCTGTATCATTGATATAAACTCCTCTTTATATAATAAACTTTTCTGGAAATGAAGCAAAAATAATTTTTAAATTCTCATAAGGATACTGATGAAACATACTGTCTAATACCCTTTGTACTGTCAGGAAGGACATATGTTTCACAAAACAAGATGAGAGAGTAGAAACAAATATACTAGGTTGAACCATATGCAACTCCCAAAATTTGATCCCTTTTTGTTGGCAAAAATATTTTCATGATTCAGCTTAATAGATGAGAACCAGAGTAGAAAATTACATTAACCAGTCATATGCTTGAGATACCTATAAGCAGTCAGTTTCCCAAGTGAGATTAAATAATAGATAGAATCTAAATTTTGTAAATAACTCAAACTTTTAAACAGATGAAAGCTATATATGTCCTGAACTTTTAACTTAATTAACTTTTAGGAAATCATGTGGAAAAAATAATAAATTTTTATACTAAGATGAAGAATATGAGCATTCAATTTTGTTCTATTATATAAGAAATGACAGTTTATAGCTATTTAAAGTTTTCATGCCTATTTTAAAGGGCATTTTTTCCCCTACTTTAATTTAACCACATCCTCAGAACTTTCCAAGATCCAAGAGCCACCCCAGAAGCTTCACATTAAATGTCAGATCATCTGTTGTCTACTACATTGGCTTTTTAATACAAGCTTGATATTATCTAATTAGAGAGAACTTTAACTTTGGGGGAATGAAATTATGTGAAAGCTCAATTCTTTATTTCAAAGCTTCTGCCAAAGCTGTCCTCAGCCTCAAGGAACTGGTTAAGGAGTCCACTATCCCACTGCTTGATCATACCATCTAGCATCACCCAGTGTCCCCTTGATGGTCACAGGAAGCCAGAAAACACTCTGGCGAGACCAGCAATTGTGGTTCAATAAGAATCAGTAAAAGGTCAGCAGCTTCTAAGTTTGATCTTTCTCCTTCTAGATTCACATACATTAAATACAAAAGTCTCCAAAGAGTCAATGCTTAAGGCTAAGCAGTAAAAAAGAACGGGGGATGTATTTAACAATGGTACTTCCACAAATTTTATATATATGTGTGTATGTGTATATATATATATGTGCATACTTCAATAGCTTAGGGCAGGTCTCACCTGTTTTATCACATACAGGTGGAACACTTTTGACCCAAAATTTATAAGAAACATGCCAATTCACAAGTGGCAGGTTGTTTTTTTGTTCAGTAAAATTAAATCAGAAAAAAATTTTGAGAGTATAATTTGATAACTAATGTATGCCTGAGTTAGCTCATCTTATTATGAAAGCAAAACAGGACCTCTTCAGCAGAAGATAATGCTTTTCTGTTTATAAAAGGCTATTACAAGTGATTTCATTTAATCATTAGTAGGTAACATTGAAGTATATAAAATCCCACTTGACTGTTGAGGAAAAGGAAGTCTAAATTGAGCAGATTTGCACAAGTTGATATAGCAAGTAGTGAAATAACTAAAATTCTTATTACCTGACTACATACACACCTCTCTTTCTTAGGGCATACTAAATATATCATGGCATATATGAAGAGATGCTCAGTAAGCCTTAAACATAATGCTGTCCTTTATTCCCTATTCCTTTTAGAGACTTGGCCATCATCAGTTCTTGTCATTACGTGGTTTTATTGCTTATAGTCATGGTCAGTGAAAAATCAATGACTTCCCTGAACTCACAATATCAGTCTAGGTACTCTTAGTTGTATTTAAGTCCTAAAAGAGGCCCTGAGAGAGGACTCTGAGTCAAGCAAAACAAAAAATCCAAAGAACGAACAAACAAAACAGAAATAACCAAAATAAAACAAAAAAGAGACAAACATAACAAAATACAAATAAGCAAAACAAAACTGCTCAAGAAACCCAGTTTTTGCAGTAACTATTCTAAACTCTATTTAAAAATATATATATATATATTTTTCTGCATTCTTTTGTGTACCATACTATTCCAATGAACAGAGTACTGACTTGTAGAAAAAAGATAACATTAAGATAATTTTTTTCTTTATGTGGTTCTCTTACTATTGTAAGAATGAATAGTTCTTTAGCTTTCAAGGTTATTATAAATTCTGGTGATAATTTTAGGAAAGAATATAAAAGTTAAAAATCTTGAGTATTTTGTGTTTCCACATACTATTGTATTGCCTTCTTATATATGATACATGGGCTTCCCTGGTGGCTCAGATGATAAAGAATCTGCCTGCAATTCAGGAGACCTGGGTTCAGTCCTTGGGTCTGGAAGATACCCTGGAGGAGGGAATGGCTACCCACTCCAGTATTCTTGCCTAGAGAATTCCATGAAAAGAGGAGGCCTGGAGGGCTACAGTCCATGGGGTCTCAAAGAATCAGACAAAACTGAGTGACTCACACTTTTACTTTCACATATGATAATTAGAAAATAAGCTCTTGGAACATATTTTTTGATGATTTCTTTACAGCTTTATCAATACTTACTATGCTGTCTAAGCATGATTTGAGAAAACTATTACCATTGATATTTTAACTTATTTTGCTGTTTTTTTATGTTTTATAGCAACAATAGTGTTAATATTAGGAATTCAAATCATTTGAGGGTAGAGAAAAACAGATGTAAATTGCAATCAAACAAATTCTTGTTGCTGTTGTATGTGTGTAACAATATTACAAATAAAGATGTTAGTCCATGCATGGAATAAATAGAAAAATTGCTCAGCCGTAAGGTGTAGGATCAATCAACTTAGTCTTCCTAACTGTGAATACATTTGTAGGCAATTCCAAGAATGTTAAAACTTTAGATCTTGAGGGAAAAATGTTATGCTAAAGTCATAAAATTTGCTACTCCTGAAACAATATACTGTTTAGCCTTCATTGGGAAGATAAGAATATTGTGCAGTGGGCTGCAGGGAACTTGAATTAGCTCAGTCAATTAAGTCATGATTAATTTATGTTAGATGCTTCTCTCCTGAGTCTGTAAAAGACAAGATTTTAGTTAACCAGCAGTATTTAGTTTAAAAAGTAAAGTCTTTAAAAATAAATTCTAGAGAGATAAAAATTGACTATTGACACAATCAATGGGCAGCAAGAGTCCCGTTTTAATTTATGTCAATGGAAGTTAAAATAAATTTAGAAACTAATAAGAACAGGGTTGCTCCCTTCAAATGGATGACCAAATTTCCCAGATAGTTATTAGCATTAGCATGGCTTATACAGCAGTGCTGCCTGGACGTGTGACAAATCATAAGTATGCACAAGAGCAAAGCCTTTCTTTCTTTGCATCAATTGCTGCCGCTAGTGATAAGTTCATGTTCTCTCTAGGTCTAACAAGAAACATTCAATTTTCTAGCGCCTTCGGTCAAAAATGATTCTGCAGAGGCTGTGAGTAGATTTTGATTACTCTAATTATCCATCTGAACATAATACATGAGCCTAATGGGCCTTTGTGTATTTAGGGTACATTGAGGGAGCATGTGGTTGTAGACCTAGCTGGGTTCCTAAACCTCAGAGTAAATAATAGAGGGCTCATGCAATCTGTTCAAGGGAAAAAGCAAAAATGAATCTTAAAGAAAATGCTGCAGCCGCATTCATACAGTAGCTCAGGTAAGCTAAATATTGTGGAAAACATTTAATTGAAGACAAGAGTAGCACTTAGGATTGATCTTTCTTTAAAAGAAACCAAGGAGGGCAGTATGCACTTTTAGAAATATCTTTTTGGCTGATAAAGAGAAGTTATATGGCTGATTTGATTCACCTCATTTGTCTGAAAACATTTGAATTAACACTGCCTGTGTAACTTGAGTTCTAGAAAAGTTATGAATAATGTCATCATATAGGATTAACTTTGATAGGGCAATTACTCTCTATGAGGCAATGAATAGATACTACTACAAGTTCAAATATTATGCTTCCAAGAATACCATGTGTGAATTTTGCTAGGCCTAATAAAATGTTTGAGAACGTAGGATCTGTAGTTCAGATTGCAGACTGCCTGGGTTTAAATTCTGAACATATCAAATAGTTGTGCAATCTTGAACAATTTATTTGACTTCAATTTTCTTCATATGTACCACAAGGATGATAAAATAATAGTCTATACTATAAAAGTTATCATTAGGAATGATGTGTATGTATATACACACACACACACACATTATACCTGTAGCACTTTGTCTGACATTTAGTCAAAGCTCAGGAAATACTAGCTCTAATTATTGTTTTTAGCATTTCTATCACTTGTCCCCTTACTTGAATGGTATGGGAGGTAGTATTGGGCTGGGGGGTCATTATCGGTTTCTAGATTAAAACACACAGTTCCATGATTCTAAGACCTTTGCCTTGTAGTCAAAAAGAAGAAAGAGCAGAAAGGGATGAATTAGAGCCTGTTTACCTAACCAAGAGCCATCTGAGGCTCATCTCTCTTCTGAGGCATAGTCTAGGGCAAAGTGGAACATCTCATGTAAAATAATGGTGGTTAAATACAGAAGGCTTTCTAAATATGTTCTTATATTCCTTCTAAATTAAACTTTAGCTTCTATCATTATTTTTTAAATATATCAAAATAATGCCATTACACCTAATTAAAATCACAGCTAGTGTGTTACATAAAATAGCTGAGATTGTAACAATTAATTTCCTATTTATTTACTTCTTACACTTTTGATTTTGAAACATATGCTTACAAAGGAAAGGAGGCAAGGACTCTATTTGAATTTTTTTGTTTGTTTTTACATATACTGAATATTTTTTATGTGTTACTAAGAATTCTGGCTAAGGTCATCAGTGTCAGATATGAAGTAACTGTTCACAAAAATATGACAGAGATAGACACATTCTCCATGATTGCAAATGCCTAAGTGCTCACATTATTCTTCATGAACCACATGCTTCAAGTAGTGATCAAGCCTAGCCATCGTCCTTCTCACGGGCAATGTGGCATGAAGAAGAGGCCCATCTTTGTGACATGCCATGTTTCACTGCCAGCATGAGAGGATCTGGGTTTTTTTTTCTCTTTTTTGGCCAGTCATTTGGTAAGTAATGATATGGTAGCTCAAATATGTCATTTTTCAGCAGTAACTATCATAATTTCTATTGGTGCAGAAAATCAACAATGGTTGTTCACAATGACTGAAGACTAACTGCACAATGGAAAGACAGGCGTTTTCACAACAGTGGCACTTGTACTGGGGCCTTGAAAACAAAACAAGGGTATGAAAAGTGTTGTGTGTGTGTGCATTTTTTGTTTGTTTGTTTGTTTTAGTGAATGTGAAGATGCCCTTGTGTAATGATAGACTGGTGTCTCCAAAAAGGAAAATTAAAAACTGAACTGTTTATGAGGTCTGACAAAGGATAGATCACTAGAAATAATTTTAGAGAATTGGTCTAAAAAAAAACAGAGAAACATGGAGATGTTACGTGTCTGTATAAAATTCAAGCCCTTTTGAAGACTCGGGGAAATGGTAAATACAATAACAATCTCATGTGCTTAATTGTTACCCAAATCCTTTGTTTAAAATACTGCTGCTGCTAAGTCGCTTCAGTCGTGTCCGACCCTGTGCGACCCCATAGATGGCAGCCCGCCAGGCTCCCCCATCCCTGGGATTCTCCAGGCAAGAACACTGGAGTAGGTTGCCATTTCCTTCTCCAATGCATGAAAGTGGAACGTGGAAAGTGAAAGTGAAGCCGCTTAGTCGTGTCAGACTCTCAATGACCCCATGGACTGCAGCCTACCAGGCTCCTCCATCCATGGGATTTTCCAGGCAAGAGTACTGGAGTGGGGTGCCATTGCCTTCTCCAGTTTAAAATACTAGCAAGTTTATTTTCTTATTAAGGAATACAGTCCATCGTAAGCAACTTGGAAAATATAGCTAGACAGAATATCATTTAAATAATCCATTATCCCACTAACTACCTTTGCATGAGTTCATTTTACACAAAGCAACTGCTGTGATTTTTGTAAATTGCTCATCTGCTCAGAATCCTCTAATGGATCCCTGGCACACCTCAAAGTCTAAATGACTTTCCCTGCCTACATAGCCCCAAATAACCTGGCCCCAGGCTTTCTCTGTTTCTCCCTAATTTGCCATCACTTTTGCCTTACCTCATTCTGCTCCAGTCCAGAATATTGAGCTAGGATTTCTCAAACATTCCAAGCTCATTCCTACTACAGGGCATTTCCAGCTGTTCCTTGACTAGAACTTTCTTTATCCAGGTACTCATGACCTTGGCTATGGATTCATTCAGGTCTCTACTCAGCATCAGCCCTCAAATAGGCCATCCTGAGCACCCCATCTGAAGCAACACCCTTCCCATAACCCCCTCTTCTGAATCCTACCACTTCTTAACCTCCTTTTGGCACCATTATATAACTTTGGATTGCATATTAATTTTTTTAATCTCCATGTCATGTATATTCACTAAAATGTAAGCTTCCTGAGGATGTTTTTGTTCATCAGTGCATCCCCAGTGCTGATCAAAACTCTTCACCTACAACATGCTCTCAAAAATATCTGTTGAATAAATGAATATCCACTGTTAACATTCTGATTATAAAAATTAAAAATAATGCCTTGGGCTGCTAATTTGGGGCATTCTTCTAAATGCTTTACATGTGCAAACATATTGAATCCTCCTAACAATCAGATAAGAAAGGTGTCATTATTTTTCCCAATCTGATGAGTGAGGAAACTGAGACAACAGAAATACTTGCCCAAGATAGAGTTAGTAACTGACAGAATCAGAATATGAAACCAGGCAGGCTGGCCTCATAGCCAAAATCTAAATCACTAGTCAACCGTGTCCTTTCTTTCTCACTGTTATACAAACACACACACACACACACACTTACATGCACAAATGTGCACAGAAGGGCAGAACTAACAGTATTTGGAGAATATTTTCCACATAATTAAATATGCTCTGGCAAGATTACTTTATGCCTGTACCATATTTCATTCTATGAGTTTGTCAGAAGGATGTTTAAACCATTCTCATATGATGAACATTTATAGATATTAGTCTTTTACTATTGTTATTAATATAATTAATATTATTTTTTATAAATTAAATTAGTAGATAAGTGCATTTTTTCTCAGGGTTTTAAATTTTATATTACCAAATTGTTCTCCAGAAAAATATAACATAATATAAATTTCTTCATACCTTTACAAACCTGCTGCTAAGTCACTTCAGTCGTGTCCGACTCTGTGTGACCCCATAGATGGCAGCCCACCAGGCTCCCCTGTCCCTGGGATTCTCCAGGCAAGAACACTGGAGTGGGTTGCCATTGCCTTCTCCAATGCTTGAAAGTGAAAAGTGAAAGTGAAGTCGCTCAGTCGCGTCCAACCCTCAGCACCCCCATGGACTGCAGCCTACCAGGCTCCTCCGTCCATGGGATTTTCCAGGCAAGAGTACTAGAGTGAGGTGCCATTGCCTTCTCCGTACAAACCTGAGTATATATATTTAAAATTTTATTCATTTTGATAAGAAAATTTTATTTAATATGTGCCTGCTTTTTCAGAGGGGTTGAACCAAGAAAATTAGAAATATCAAGGGAACATTTCATGCAAAGATGAGCAATATAAAGGACAAAAATGGTATGGACCTAACAGAAGCAGATAGTAAGAAGAGGTGGCAAGAATACACACAAGAAGTATACAAAAAAGATCTTCACGACCCAGATAATCACAATGGTGTGATCACTCACCTAGAGCCAGACATCCTGGAATGTGAAGTCAAGTGGGGCTTAGAAAGCATCACTATGAACAAAGCTAGTAGAGGTGATGGAATTCCAGTTGAGCTATTTCAAATCCTAAAAGATGATGCTGTGAAAGTGCTTCACTCAATATTCCAGCAAATTTGGAAAACTCAGAAGTGGCCACAGGACTAGAAAAGGTCAATTGTCATTCCAATCCCAAAGAAAGGTAATGCCAAAGAATGCTCAAACTACCACACAATTGCACTCATCTCACACGCTAGTAAAGTAATGCTCAAAATTCTCCAAGCCAGTCTTCAAGAATACGTGAACCATGAACATCCAGATGTTCAAGATGGTTTTAGAATAGGCAGAGGAACCAGAGATCAAATTGCCAACATCTGCTGGATCATCAAAAAAGCAAGAGAGTTTCAGAAAAAATCTAGTCTGCTTTATCGACTATACCAAAGCCTTTGACTGTGTGGATCACCACAAACTGTGGAAAATTCTGAAAGAGATGGGAATACCAGACCACCTGACCTGCCTCTTAAGAAATCTGTATGCAGGTCAGGAAGCAACAATTAGAACTGGACATGGAACAACAGACTGGTTCCAAATAGGGGAAGGAATACGTCAAGACTGTATATTGTCACCCTGCTTATTTAACTTATATGCAGAGCACATCATGAGAAACGCTGGACTGGATGAAGCACAAGCTGGAACAAAGATTGCCAGGAGAAATATCAATAACCTCACATATGCAGATGACAGCACTCTTATGGTTATGGCAGACTGTGAAGAAGAACTAAAGAGCCTCTGATTAAAGTGAAAGAGGAGAGGGGAAAAGTTGGCTTAAAACTTAACATTCAGAAAACTAAGATCATGGCATCCAGTCCCATTACTTCATGGCAAATAGATGGGGAAACAGTGGAAACAGTGGTGGACTTTATTTTGGGGGGCTCCAAAATCACTGCAGACAGTGACTGCAGCCATAAAATTAAAAGACATTTGCTCCTTGGAAGAAAAGCTATGACCAACCTAGACAGCATATTCAAAAGCAAAGATATTACTTTGCCAACAAAGGTCCGTCTAGTCAAGGCTATGGTTTTTCCAGTAGTCATGTATGGATGTGAGTGTTGGACTATAAAGAAAGCTGAGTGCCAAAGAATTGATGCTTTTGAACTGTGGTATTGGAGAAAACTCTTGAGAGTCCCTTGGACTGCAAGGAGATCCAACCAGTCCATCCTAAAGGAAATAAGTCCTGAATATTCATTGGAAGGACTGATCGCTGAAGCTGAAACTCCAATACTTGGCCACCTGATGCAAAGAACTGACTCATTTGAAAAGACCCTGATTCTGGGAAAGATTGAAGGCAGGAGGAGAAGGGGATGACAGAGGATGAGATGGTTGGATGGCATCACCAACTCAATGGACATGAGTTTGAGTAAACTCTGGGAGTTGGTGATGGACAGGGAGGCCTGGAGTGCTGCAGTCCATGGTGTCTCAAAGAGTCTGACATGACTATGCAACTGAACTGAACTGAACATTCTTTATAAATTTATTTCCTCATTTTTGGACTTACCCTTTTTAACTAAATTTTTAAAATTTTGTTTTATAGAATTATTCATATATTAAGTTTAGTAATACTTAGTCATATGTTTTTGAAATATTTTTCAAGTTTATAACTGCCTTAAAATTTTTCTTATGTTGTTTTATGCATAAAAGAAATTTTGGTTATATAATTATGTGTGTGTGTCTTTTATCCTGTGATTACCAACACTAGTTATATACATTATTAAGCAAATGCCATAATGCTTACTATATTTAAGCTATTTCCAAGTCCTAGGTTTTATTCACATGCTGCTGCTGCTGCTGAGTCGCTTCAGTCGTGTCCGACTCTGTGCAACCCCGTAGAAGGTAGCCCACCAGGCTCCCCCATCCCTGGGTTTCTCCAGGCAAGAACACTGGAGTGGGTTGCCATTTCCTTCTCCAATGCATGAAAGTGAAAAGTGAAAGTGCAGTCGCTCAGTCGTGTCCGACTCCTAGCGACCCCCTGGACTGCAGCCTACCAGGCCCTTCCATCCATGGGATTTTCCAGGCAAGAGTACTGGAGTGGGGTGCCATTGACTTCTCCATTTATTCACATGCTTTTATTCTAAAACTGAAACCACATTTGCAAGGCACTGTGTTCTGACATTCATCTTTTATATCAGATGAGTCATTGGGCGCACCTGGTATTTCCTCTAAAACTGAAGTGCTAGCTAAAAGGCAGCAAATAAAAAGAAGCAAATACTCTCATCAGCATTTTATCTGCCTGTTGACTGGGTCTCCTGTCCATTTGGGCCTATCAAATGGAAACAAAGATGCAGATGAAGGCATGTGCATTAAAAGGGAAAGGTGCAGTTAATTCATAAAATTTGTTTGAGCTTTACCCGTCAGGCTACTGAGTAATTTATTGCAAAACCCCACCAGGCCAAAAAAGAGGAGGCATTTACTTTTTCACAGAGGGATGGTGAAATTCAATTGGTTAACTTTTTACCAAGCCCTATGCCAAGTTATTATATACACTTACATTTGTACAAATACACTTACACACATATATCATATATAAATTATATATCTGCCTACCTATTATACATTTATGTTTATACACATATATATTATGCATATTACCTTTATATACATGATATACATATACAATAAAAATATAATGACAGATACATAGTTCAATCAGTCAAAGTTATTCTTTCTCATCTAAATTTGTGGAGATCTTTGTATAACCCTCCCACCTCTGGCAGACATTTTGATAAGAGGAATGCACAGACAATATTTTTGTGCATTTCACAAGTGCCCAATAGTAAATAAGAAATGACTTAGGAACATATATTTTATTGAATATTTGAAGGACTGAACCCTGAATAATTTGTAAGAGATGTAGACCTCTTGGCATCTACAGCAACATAGAGAATTCAGCAAGGCATGAACCAATGCATCACAGACTATCATGGGTCAATGAATCAGTCTAGTGAAAGACACAGAATCAGATGACAGAAGGAGAGGATGCCTAGACCAGCCAAAGGACAGAGTCTTTCAAGAGCCCCTCCTGAAGAAAGGGATCCCCAGTTTCCTAGAGAAAAGAGATATAGAGCCTTAACTTTACAAAATAGGCAATTACACTGCACTGTGGATAAGCATCTTTTAAATAACTTTTTGTTGAAGTATAAGCAATTTGTTCCAAGCAGTTCTTTAACTCTTTTCAATAAATAATGATATTTTATTAAATCTTAAGGTAAAAGAACCACTTTAGAGGCTGAAACTACCAAGCTCAGTTGACACTAGAATAAATCCCATTGCTTCCAGGTTGACTAGTACGGCTAGGTTCCAACCCTTCTAGAATGTCACTAGTACTGAAGCCTGAGTCACCATCGTCTCTGACCTGGAACACTCTACTGGCCTCCTAATGAGCTTCCCTAAGTTCACACTTAATGCCCTCCCCACCCCAGTCCCATACACTTTACTGTCCACACAATAGGCACAGTTTAAGTAGGGCTTTTATCTATCAAAAAGTGTGCTGTTACTATTTATGCTAATGCCTTTATAGTGAAAGATTCCCTCAGAGGAAAGAATTTATTGTTTTCAATGCAAAGCAAAGAAATAAACACCATCCCTTCTCCACATCTCTCCATGAACCCAGAACACAATGTCCAGGAACACAAAGTGTATCTTTTGCTTTTGTGAGCAAAGTACCTTTCCCTGTGCCTCAGAAAGAGATTAGGAAGAGAGTATTGCTCCAACCAGTAGTAATCATTTTATATCAAGTTAAAAAGTACTAAACTTTATTTTCCTTATCGCACTGGCTGGTCCCAAATTTCCATTGAGGATTTCTACTCTGTTTCCCAATTTTGGAGTGGTTCAGTTTACCATCCTTTTCTCTGCTGTTCTGAAATTACATTTGCTGAAGTCACCCATTCTGTACACTGATGAACTGGAAATGTTCGTTTCACCTTCGTCTCTTCTTGAGTGATCATTTTATAGGTGTAGCCACATTCAACATCTCTTTTTCAATGTCTAATGGATAATTCAAACTTAAGTCCAAAACAGAACTCTTGAATCATTCCTCTGAGCCCTGACATGTCCCCATTTCAGAAACTCTGGAGCAAAATCCACTGTATTGTTCTGCTTTAAACTAGGGAACAATTCTTAACTCTTGCTTTTTCCCTAATCTACTCACCCACTGCCATAGCTATTAGCAAATTCTATCATCCCCACTATCAAAGCACCTCAAAATAGAATTAAGAACCCATCTAGAAAAATGGTGCTAAAGAATTTATTTACAGGGTAACAATGGAGAAACAGACATAGAGAATAGACATGGACATGGGGAGAGGTGAGGAGAGGGTGAGATGTATGGAAAGAGTAACATGGAAACTTACATTACCATATATAAAATAGATAGCCAATGGGAATTTTCTGTATGGCTCAGGAAACTCAAACAGGGGCTCTGTATCAACCTAGAGGGGTGGGATGGGGAGGGAGATGGCAGAGAGTTTCAAAAGAGAGGGGATATATGTATACCTATGGCTGATTCATGTTGAGGTTAGATAGAAAACAGCAAAATTTTGTACAGCAATTATCCTTTAATAAAAATAAATTAATTTTAAAAAATAATTAAGAACCCAATCACTTCTCACCACTGCTACCACACTGGTCCAAATACCAGCTACTCTTCTTTAGACTACTGCTACCATCTCCCAACTGGTCTTGCTGTTTCCATCTTCACTCCACATACCCTGTGTTTGTCACACTGCACCTAGTGTGGTGTGTTTAAAATGCAAATCTGATCACTTCATTCTCCTGCTCTGTCAAATGTATTTAGAATAAAATCGATTTTCCTTTTTCTTGCTTGTCCATGCCCTGGCCCCATGCTCTGATCCCTGACCTTAATCTCATCACTCTTCCTTTGTTCTGTTCTAGCCTTACTATCTTCTTTGTAACCTCTCCAATAAGCCAGGAACATTCTCAACTCATGGCCTTTGCCCTTTATCACTATGACTCAAAGCCTCTTCCTCACTCCCTCCACCTTCCCCAGCACACACACAAACTCAGCACATTCACCCAACTTTCACACAGCTCAGTACATTGAGACTCTGCTCAACCATCGACCTCTCAAACAGGAGGGTCCACACCACTGTTCTCACCCATCTCCCATTATTCCAGGTCCTCTTGTGCTGTTTTATCTTTCTAGTCTTTTGTATGTGTTCATTTGCATATTGCCTATCTTCCTCCCTAGAACGTAAACTCCATGATGTCAGGAATTCTGTTGCTTTCATTCACAACTATATTCCCAGAGTCTAGGATGGTCCTCAGCACATAGTGTTTCTGTAAGTATTTCAGATGAATTATTATATTAGCTAGCATTCAAAATTGTCATCAAATTTGGCTTTGCTTTACAATGAACCTGGAACTGATTAAAACATATAGCAATACTAATGCAAACATTATCAAAGTGATTCTTTAAAGAGAAATTGATACATATAAGAGATCTTACACCTGTATTTCACTAAAATAATCAGCTGAAAAAAGGAGAGTGTCATAAACCAAAATTTTAAACAGATAACACCATTGTTAATACACTCCCACCATGCCACCAATATTTTCTAGCCATAAAATTTTTCATTTACTCTGCAGATTACCATTATGTTCATTTTATCTGCAAACATGAAGATAGACTACTTACTCCCAATATGCCATTGCTTAAATTATATTTTAAATTCTATCTGTCCTGTGTTTATTTTGTATCCCCTCTATTTACTAAACAGTAGACTATATTGATTAATGACAAATGTATATCTTGGGAATATGCCTGGAAATCTCTAGATCCTCACTAGCTTATCATACAGATTTGATTTTGAGGACTCTCCTTCATCTGCAACAACTCGATAACCAAGGGAATTTTTTTAAATGTACAAAATTTAAAAAATTTCCTAAATATAAATAACTCATTGTAAGGCAACTATACTCTAAAAAAATTTTTTAAAAATAATGTCTAAAATTTCATTTAAACTCTCAATATTAAAATGTCTTAAATTATTCTTTTATTAAGTTTTTGAGGATGCTCAAGGATTTAAAAAATAACAATTAAAAAGACTTAAATTCATTTAACATTTCAGATTGTTTATCCTCCCTACTTGCATGTATTTATTGTCTTTTTTAATATCTACTAAGGTAAAGTCACCTGTTTAAAAGATCATGCTTATAATTGGTCACATATATTTTCCAGGATTCTTTTTTTCAGTGTCAAGTTGCCTTAATGTTCCAGAAAGATAAGCCTATTCTTTATCGGGACAATATTATTTTTAATTTAAAATATTTTCTGAGGATTATTTATTGGGGAATTTATCTCTAAAATTTACCTGAATTTGCTTTTTCTGTGAATTTCTAAGATGTACTGCTGCTACTGCTAAGTCACTTCATACATATGGCTAAAGACCAAAGGTATAGTAACCACACTCCCCCTTGACCCAAGCTAGAAGTTCTATCATAACATAGAGTCAGTCTAAATTAGATTTAAAAGTTGATGCCCAAGGGAAGTGTTTGCTATTAACTAGCAATGTATACAATTAAACTTAAAGCACGGTCATAGTGTTTTAATCAGGGAAGCTAAGAGTCATTTCTGTCCTGTGGGGTAATAAATGAAGGCAAAAGCAATTGAACATGCTTTCTGATGTGCTAAGTGATATATGGGCTCTCTGGAGTCACCAAATTGGAAGGGCCACATGCTTAGTTAATCAACACTGCACAGTCATATTGGGGGAGAGGTGATAAATTTAACAGATGTTGTACTCGCAGGGGTCAGGGTAAAATGGACTTGATCCACCACCTCTGTAATTAAAGGGATGTCTTTAAATGCCTATTATCAAATGCCTGACTATAAAAGAGAATGAATTTTTTATTCTCAGTCATTCACTGTGAGTGGATTTAGTAACACTATCAACCACAGTGGTCAAAGCTGGCCACTGACTAATATGTTGACAGGAAGAAAATCAGATCCTGGGAGACGAGTTAATGTACTTCCTTCCAGAATTTTCAAAGCTGATTACAACAAAACCACATCCAGAGAAAACCATTAAGACAACACTCAGGTAATAAATTGCTATTTCTGCAGACTGTCCTCCTTCAAGAATAAGCCATGTATTCTCTGCTGACAAACACTATTTCTTGCCACAATCTAAGTACAAAAGGACAAAAGGAATTCTCAACTTCCATTTCAAGTTATGCATACCACGACTTCTTGTCTTTGAAAATGTATTTAAATGGGCAAATGGTATTTCTGGGATTATAAGTTGGATGCCTATTTTCTGATGATGGCATATTTTCTATTCTGAAATTTCAGTTATTGCTTAAAATTCTTAAAGGATAGAAGTTGAATTAAATGGCATATACTGATTTTTCCTATTTGTTGTTATTAAGTCTATAAGTTGTGTCTGATTCTTTGTGACCCCATGGACTGCAGCATGCCAGGCTTCCTTGTCCTTCACTATATCCAAGAGTTTGCTCAGATTCATGTCCATTGAGTCAGTGATACTATCTAATCATCTCATCCTCTGCACCCCCTTCTCCTTTTACCTTCAATCTTTCCCAGCATCACAGTCTTTTCCTTTATACTGGGTGGCCAAAGTATTGCAGCTTCAGCATCAGTCCTTCCAATGAATATTCAGGGTTGATTTCCTTTAGGATTGACTGGTTTGATCTCCTTGCAGTTCAAGGGACTCTCAAGAATCTTCTCCAGCACCACAATTCAAAAGCATGTCTTCAGTCCTTAGTCATGTCTATGGTTTAACTGTCACATCCATATATGACTACTGGAAAAATCATAGCTTTAACTATATAGACCTTTGTCAGAAAAGTGATGTCTCTGCTTTTTAATATGCTGCCTAGATTTGTCATAGCTTCCCTTCCAGGGAGCAAATATCTTTTAATTACATGTATGCAGTCACTGTCTACAGTGATTTTGGAGGCCAAGAAAATAAAATCTGTCACTGCTTCCACTTTTCCCCCTTCTATTTGCCATGAAATGATAGGACTGGATGCCATGACCTTAGTTGTTTTAATGTTGAGTTTTAAGCCAGCTTTTTCACTCTCCTCTTTCACCCTCATAAAGAGGTTCTTTAGTTCCTCTTCACTTTCTACCATTAGAGTGGCATCATCTGTCTATCTAAGGTTGTTGATATTTCTTCCAGCAATCTTGACTTCAGCATGTGATTCATCTTGCCCAGCATTTCACATGATGTACTCTGCACACAAGTTAAATAAACAAGATAACAATATACAGCCTTGACATACTCCTTTTCCAATTTTGAACCAGTCCATTGTTTCATGCCCGGTTCAAACTGTTGCTTCTTGACCTGCACACAGGTTTCTCAGGAGACAAGTAAGGTGGTCTGGTATTCCCATCTCTTTAAGAATTTTCCATAGTTTTTTCTTGAGAGATCTTTACAGTTCAACAAATTTGAATTCTTTTTCAATTTCCACCATCCCTATCTACTACCTTCAGGTCTATGAGATGTAATGCTGCTATTTGATTAGTTGATTGTAGTTTAGCCATGAAAGAACAGTGTCTTGGAAAATGACCATTTCCCTTTCTTTCATAACTCTTTAGGACTACAGAAGAGAGCCCACCATCTTTCCTCTCCCTTCTGCGTCCTCAGTATTGGCTGGAAAAATATACTCATAAGTAAGCCTAAGGAGAGGAAAGAAGGAAACATCTCCTTTCTCATCTAATGCTATGTCCTGCGTACTCTTTCCAATTGTAAAGCTGCATATGACCAACAACCTTTGGGTTGAACTTCAAGTCCAAGAGTGATTGGAATTAAAAATCGGGGCTCCACTGTACTGATAACAAGGTTCACAAAGTAAATTATTCCTGCCACAAATCAGTTTGAAAATATTATTTTTAATATCCTCATCCACTCGTCTTACCTGACCTCTTTTCTGTCACTATCTCACATAAGTCAGCCTAATCCTTTGAGACTGTTTACTCAACAGTAAAACAAAGATTAAAATTATTCCCAGTCTATATCTTTTCATGTGTTCTTCTTACTTTAATAATAATCAATGTCCCATATCAAAAAAAACTGAGCATGTATAAAGTGACCCAGAGGGATGGTATGGGGAGGGAGGAGGGAGGAGGGTTCAGGATGGGGAACACATGTATACCTGTGGCTGATTCATTTTGATATTTGGCAAAACTAATACAGTTATGTAAAGTTTAAAAATAAAATTAAAAAAAATAAAATAAAATAGCCAACAGAAAAAAAATAAAAAATAAAACCTTCTCTTTACCCTGAACATTCTCTCTCAGAAACCCAATTCCTCTGAGTTCATCTTCTGTAAACTGATATCTGTCCTAAAAAAGAAGCAACCCATGACTGAGTCATAACGATGGAAAAGAATAAAGCATAGGAAATCTTGGAGTAATAGTCCATGGTGGTGAAAATGGAAAGAAACATATGTGCTATAGTGTCAATGCACCATTCTACACTGTGGTCCTTGCTTTTTTATTTAGTTCTATATTTATGGTATGCTGCTGCTGCTGCTAAGTCGCTTCAGTCGTGTCCGACTCTGTGCGACCCCACAGATGGCAGCCCACCAGGTGCTGCCCTACAAGTCTTATTTCAGTATCTCACTATATGACATACCTGCCAGAAACTCCATTGTATGAAGTATCAAAATTTATTTAACTTCCTATTGATGGACATCAGGATAGTTTTACAATTTGATAGAGTATATTAAAAACCTCCCATAACCTTCCATAAAGATGTTAATCTATACTTTTACTCAAGACCACCTTAGAGGTGGAGTCCTAGGCAACCAGGACTCCTGTGCTAAGCCATATTTTACAGGGTTCCTTTGGTCTTGCTCTAAGCATGGCTCTGCCAGAAATGAGAGGAAATCCTGGAACTATGAGGACATGCCTACCAAGAACCTATATTCTCTATTTCAGATCATAATCTGAGAGCATGGGGCTGGAAAATTTCCTGTCTAAACATGCCAGGGTCTGTTTCCAGGGACTGGAAGGGTCTCTTCTCTGGATCTGTTCCTCTTGGGATGGATTGCAAATGACATGCTGAGGTTTGACAGGTCAGCAAGGTTTTTGAACATGGATGTGGGGGATGGAGCTTGATGGTCCCATACATGTTGCCGGGCCCCTTCTGATGAATGATTGCATGGAGCTGGGACATGAACAAGGACAGACTGAAAGCTGACAGCTTATATTCCATTCTTAAATAAATTTAAGAACTCATCTGCTTTCACTAACAGGACCTAACAGTTTTTGTTTCCACAACACTTGCTGTCACTTAGTATTATAATTTTTGTTTCATTTTTGCCAGTCTGAGAATTTTGAAAAATCATGTTTTATTGTGTTTAAATTTGCACTTATTTAGTTCATATTTTCACATACTGATAGCCAATTTCAACTTTTTTTCCAATATACTGTTTATTTTACCATTTCCTCATTTTAAAAATCAAAATCAAATTATTAGGCTCTGGTTCAAGATGGCAATGTACAAAAAAGATCCTGAACTCATCTTCTCTCATAGACACACCAAATCCACAGATTTTTATAAAAGAATCCAGCACCACCCCCACCCCACCCCCCAAAAAAACTCAATAAGCAACTCCTACACATCAGTCAAACAAGAAAAATCCCACATCCATGTTGAAGTGGGTGGGAGAAGCTGAGATACAATCTCACCATAAACACCACCCTCAGCTCAGCAACCACAATTGGGAGGAAGCACAACTCACACTTCTCCCTACGGAGCAAAGGGTTTGAACCCCATATTTGGCACTCCACTTTTTAAGACCTGCACTTCAGAGATGAACCACCACACACATAGCTTTGAAAGTCAGTAAGACTTGCACCCATAAGTTCCACAGTTTGTAGTGAACTGAGAGACAGTTCATAAAAGGTTCCTACAGGCAGATTTACCTACCCCAGGGCCCGCCAATGCTAAGCAGCCAGAAGTTCTGTGAAAAAAGCTTATTTTATTATTTGAAACATGTGGCCCAAGGGACAAACATCTAACTTAGCACACATCTAGAGGTCTGTGGAAATACTGTCCAAAGGTGGAGGCCAGTGGGCACCATCTTTGCTCTCTCCCTCTGCCTCACTCCAGCGAGCATGGATCTCCTGGACAGAGCTTGCACCGCTGTTTGGTGCTCCACTTTATGTGGCTGCCACCCAGGCGATCCCTCTAGGACTCCTTGCTCTGGTGGTCAGCAGGACTTACACTCTTGTGTCCCCCAGGACTGTAACAAACAGAAAATGTTCTTAACAGGCTACCACCCCAAGGGCACAGCAGAGAGGAAACAACTAAGGAGCCAGTTTTTCTGTGAGATCTGTTAGCTTGTCTTCATAGCTGCAGCCTAGGGGCAGCCTTCTAACTACACACATCTAAGGGTCAGCTGAAATCCTCTCCAGAGACCTTGGAGGGCAGACAATATCTTCACGCTTTCCCTCTGCCATGCTCCAGAGTGCGAGTTTCTCCCCAAAAAAGGCCTTATACACATTTGATGTGCCAGTTTTTATGGATTCTTTCCAGGGTGTGACCCTTGACTGACTAGCTCTTGTGGCCAGTAAGGCTAGAGTTTCTGGGTCCCCTGTCACTGTAAGAGATGGAGAGACAGTTTCTGATCAGGTGCCATCTCCAGGAAACAGTCAGACTGCTGACTGAAACACATTACCACTCTTTCTGTGAAAGAAGCCTATTCAATTGTCCTGGAACTGTAGCCTGAAGGCCAGACTTCTAGTTTGGCACAATTTAGGGACCTGGAGAGCTGCTCCTAGGGGATGGAGGCCAGTGGACACCATCTTTGTCCTTTCCTTCTTCCTGACTCCAGGTTACTGGTATCTCTTAGAAAGGAGCGTGTCCACTAATCTGGCACCATGAATTTTGAGGGTGCCACCCAGGGGACACCCCAGGATCACCTGGCTCTCATATCCAGTTGGGCTTATGCTTCCGATACCACAGGATCATATACATTTGCATACTTTAGAAGCTGCTGCCTGAGGGTCTGGCTTCCAATGAGCTTAAATCTAGACGCTGTCTGAGATCCTCCCCTTTGGGACTGACAGGTCTTGGCACAACTGTAACTAAAAACAAGGGGCACTAAAAACAAATAAAGCCACTTGGAAAATGACAAAGGTTTGAGAGACAACCAACAGCTAGAGCAGAGTTGAATGATAACATTCATCTCCTACCCAGAGCAATTACTTCTAGATTGAAATCATATCAAGCATATTTTCTGACCACAATAGTATGAAGCTAGATATAAATTACAAGAAGAAAACTAGAAAATTCACAAATACGTGGAGATTAAACACATGCTGTTAAACAATCAAAGGGCCAAAGAAAATACCTGTGACTAAAGAAGATAGAAAATAAATCAAAACTTATAGGATTCAGTAAAAGCAGTACTGAGAGGTAAATCTGTAGCAATAAAGGCCAATATCAAGAAACAAGAAAAACCTCAAACAAATTTATGCAACAAGTAACTAGAAAAAGAAGAACAAATAGAGTCCAAAGTCAGTAAAAGAAAAGAAAGATCAGAGGAGAAATAAATAAAAATCTAAAAAGAGATGAGAAAAGACTAATGAAATTAAGAGTTGCTTTTCTGAAAGATAAACAAAATTGACATACTTTCAGCTAGACTCACCAAGAAAAAGAGATAACTCAAACAAAACCAGAGAGTGGAAACATTAGAACTGATACCAAAAAATAAATAAAAATAAAAATCAAGTATTATAAGTCACTAGTATGATTGCTTTTAGCTAAGATAAAGTAAGGAAATTATGCTAACATTAGACAGCCTTGAACATATGGATCAATTTCTAGAAGTATACAATCTATTAAGAATGAATCTCAAAGAAACAGAAAACCTGAACAAACTGATTATCAGTGATGTGACTTAATCAGTAATAAATAAAACTTTCCAACAAACAAAAGTCCAGAACCACATGGCTTCACTGGTAAATTTGACCAAATATTTAAAGAGGATTGAATATCAATTCTTCTCAAACATTTCCAAAAAGAAAAAAGAAAAGGAGGGAATACTTCAGAATTTAATTTATGGGGCCAGCATCACCCTTATTCAAAACCATTGAGGGATACCCCAAGAAAAGAAAATTACAGGCCAATATCCCTGGTAAACATAGATGAAAAATTCCTCAACAAAATATTAGCAAACCAAATTCAACAAAAGATTAAAATGATCATATATCATGATCAAGTGAGATTTATTCCAGGATGCAGGGATGGTTCAATATCCACAAGATAAATCAATCAACATGATACATCACATTAATTAAATGAAGGATAAAAATCATGTGATCATCTCAATAGACAGAAAAGCATTTGACAAAATTCAATGTCCATTTATGATAAAAACTCACAACAAATTGGGTAGAGAGGGCAGGTAATCAACATAATCAAGCTGTATATGACAAACCCGCAACCTAGCATCATACTCAATGGTGAAAACCTGAAAGGTTTTCTTTTAAGATCAGGAACAAGACCACAATGCTCATTCTTGCCACTTTTATTCAACATAGTATTTTAAGTCCTAGCCAGAACAATTATGAAAGAAAAATAAATAAATGGCATCAATATTGAAAATAAAGAAGTAAAACTGTCACTTTTTAGAGTTGATATACATTGAAAATTCTAAAGACTCCATTTATAAACTGTTAGGTCTAATAAACAAAATTAGCAAAGTTAATACAAAGATACAAAGTCCATATACAAAAATCAGTTTCATTTTTATATATCAGTAACAAATATTCAGAAAGTGAAATTAAGAAAACAACCTCTTTTACAATTGTGTCAAAAAGAATAAATATAATCACGTAGTGAAAGACCTTTACACTGAAAACTGTAAGACATTGAAAAAATTTAAAGAAGACATAAATTAATGGAAAGATTTGCCATACTCATGGATTTGAAGAATTTTTAATATTGTTAAAATGTCCATTCAACCCAAAGCCATCTACAGATGCAATGCAATTTCTATCAAAATTGTAATGGTGTTCTTTCAGCTATAGAACAAAGAATCCTAAAATTTGTATGAAACTACAAAAGATCCTGATTAGCCTAAGCAATTTTGAGAAAGAATAACAAAGCAAAAGGCATCATACGTCCTAATTTCAAGCTGTATTACAAAGCTAGTATAACCCAAACACTGTGGCATTTGCATAAAAACACATAGATCAATGAAACAGAATAGAAAGCCCAGAAATAAACTCACACACATAGTATCAATTAATTTGACAAAGGAGCCAAAAATATAAAATGGGAAAAGGACAGTCTCTTAAATACATAGTGTTGGGAAAACTGGACAGCAACCTGTAAAAGAATGAAACTGGACCACTATCTTACACCATATACAAAAGTTAACTCCAAATGGATTAAAGACTTGAATATAAGATCCAAAGCCAAAAAACTCCTAAAGGAAAATATAAGCTCTTTTACTTTGGTTGATGATGATTTTTTTGTTTGCTTGTTTTGTTTGGATACCAAAAACAAAGGCTACAAGAGCAAAACAAGTGGCATTTTATCAAACTAAAAACTTCTACATAGCAAAGGAAACTAACAACAAAATGAGAAGGCAACCTACTGAGTGGGAGAAAATAATTTCAAATTGTATATCTAATAGGGGTTAATTTCCAATACATAAAGACCTCAAACAACACCAAAAAAAAAAAAAGATTAAAAAGTTGGCAGAGGATTTGGATAGACATTTTTCTAAAGAAGACATAGAAATGGCTGGTAGGTACAAGAAAAGGTATTTAACATCACTAATCATCAGGGTGATGCAAATAATGAACCACAATGAGGTATCACCTCACATCTGTTAGAACGGCTGGACTCAGAAAGACAAGCAATAACAAATTGGAAAGATGTGGAGAAAGGGAACCCTGATACACTGGGAATCTGAATTGTTTTTTTCACTGTGGAAAACAGGATGGAGTTTCTTCAAAAAAAATTAAAAATAGAACTGCCATGTGATCCAGCTCTTTCACTACTGAGTATTTAACCAAAGAAAATTAAAACACCAACTCAAAAAGATGTTTGCACCCCCATGTTCATTGCAATATTGTTTATTATAGCCAAGACATGAAACATTCCAAGTGTCCATCAACAGATGAATGAATAAACAAGTGGTATATATACAATGGAATATTATTCAGCCAAAAGTAAGACAGAAATCTTACCATTTGCAAAAATGTGGATGGATTTTGATGGGATTATGCGAAGCAAAATAATTCAGGAAGAGAAAGACAAATAAATAGTTTCACTTATGTGTGGAATCTAAACCAAAACAAAACACCAAATTCATAAATACACAGAACAGATTGGTGGTTGCCAGAAATGGGGGGTTTGGAAGGGGTAAAATGAATGAAGGTACAAAATAAATATTTGCAAAATAATAGATCATGGAGATATAATGTACAGCACAACGAATATAGTTATTAATATTAGATTGTATACTTGAATGTTGCTCAGAGAGTACATCTTAAAAATTCTCATCACAAGAAAAAAATGTTTGTAACTCTGTGTGGTAATAGATGGTAACTAGACTTATTGTGGTGACATTTTACAATATATACAGATACTGAATCACTATTTTGTGATCCCAAAACTATTATAATGTTACATGTCAACTACATAGCAATACAAGATCAAAGTGATAGCTATTCATCTGTTCTCTTATATAATTTATTTCTGCTATATAATTTATTCATTTTGAGAATGTTACAAATGTTTGATTCTTTTATGTAGGATGTAACTGAGTTTTCATTACTTTTATTAAATCCCATAGCCTTTCACCTTTTAATCAGTGTCTTTATCTCATTTATATGTATGTGACAATGAAAATATTTGCCCTGAAGTCTACATACTTCGTTTTCTTTTCAGATTTTTAATCACTCGTTTTATTGTTATCCTATCTTGCAGTGATATGTGTATATTCTTTCTCTTCTCCTAGTAATTGTAGTGATATTAAAATCCATTTTTAATTTTCAGCTGCTTTTCCTTCTTTATTTTATTTGATCTTTTGTTTTTTTCAGTTGTGCTGCATGGCTTGCAGGATCTTAGTTCCCCAACCCAGAACTGAACCCTGGCCACAGCAGTGAAAGCGTGGAGTTCTAACCACTGTACCTCCAGGGAATTCCACATAATTTTAAATCATATGCTTAAAATGCAGGTCTCTACGTTATAAAGTTTAGAAAGCATCTATTATTTCCACACTATGAAAGTTTAGATATACTTCCTTTAACAATATATCACTTACTTTATTTTAGTACTTTTATATTTTGATCTGGGTTTATATTCTAATTTCTAAATGTAATATGCCTACAAATCATTGTCCTTACTTTTACATTTATATGAGTTCAGAATGCATAGATAGTTTTTGATACTATTCCTTCCTCATTTCCAAGGGTTGTTGTTTTGTTTTAAATTTTAACTTTTCAGTTGTATGACAGATGTCAAAACTGACCTTAACACTTTTCAATTTCTCCTAAAAGAGACAGATCTATGTCTTTATTCCTTGCAAAATGCTTTGGCCAGTGGAATGCTGCAGAGCAATACCATGTGGATTCTGACCCAAGATTGCAGGAGGCATTGCAATTCCCACTCTTGTGGTACTTTTGCTTTTGGGATCTCTGCCACCTCCACCTGCTAATAAACCTAAGGCAGTCTTGTGTGTGATGAGAGATGCAACCCAACTACCCTCATTGGCTCAGCCAACAGATTGCCAACCATGGACATCTGAGTGAGGCTATCCTGGATCGTTCAACTGCCAGGAGATACATAGCTAAAAGCAGATGCATGAGAGCCCAGAGACACTGACCAAGTTGCCCAGATCAGAAAGACTGCTCAGCCTATACACAGAACCATAAGCAAAGTGAGAGCTCTGGTTTAAAGTGACAACATTTGGGGTGATCGCTTTCTTAGAAAAGCAATCTGATACAGGTTGGTTAACAGAATTCATAACTAAGATGCTTTCCTTCACAGTATCTCATGGATTCATATACTCTCTGAATCCTTTTTTATTTAAGAAAGGACTGTTGCCTTTATGAATGGATTAAAATAGCTGGTTATTACATTTTAGAATCATAAGTTTTAACTTCAGAATTCTGCATACATGCTCTGCCATCTCTTGACATGGCATCCTGCTGTGAAGAATCTGAGTTCAGCCTAGTCTTCCATTTTGAAGGTAACTACTTTTTCTGATGGATGACTATAGTATTCGTTATTTAATCTTGAACATTAATATTTATGCCATATGACCCTTCAGGGTTGATAATTCTACTTTTTTTGGAACATAGTGTTCCAAGTTTAGATTTGTAAATTCAGTTCTTTCCATATATGGAAAGTTTTATTGCTATTTTGATATTCACTTCAGCCTCTAATTCACTGACAACTATGCAAAAGTTTCATCTCTATTCTCTCATCTTTATAGCTAATTGCTTTCATTGTTTTGTCTACAAAATCGCCTCAAATGTGTTCTTGCTTCCACATTATCTAGCAGTAATGATACAAAGCTGAAAAGACTTTGCAACATATGTGTAATTTAATTTTATACAGCCTGGACTCTGTCTCGTATACAGGGTTATTGTTACCATCTTTCTAAATTCCATATATGTGCGTTAGTATACTCTATTGGTGTTTTTCTTTCTGGCTTACTTCACTCTGTATAATAGGCTCCAGTTTCATCCACCTCATTAGAACTGATTCAAATGCATTCTTTTTAATGGCTGAGTAATACTCCATTGTGTATATGTACCACTGCTTTCTTATCCATTCATCTGCTGATGGACATCTAGGTTGCTTCCATGTCCTGGCTATTATAAACAGTGCTGCGATGAACATTGGGGTACACGTGTCTCTTTCCCTTCTGGTTTCCTCAGTGTGTATGCCCAGCAGTGGGATTGCTGGGTCATAAGGCAGGTCTATTTCCAGTTTTTTAAGGAATCTCCACACTGTTCTCCATAGTGGCTGTACTAGTTTGCATTCCCACCAGCAGTGTAAGAGGGTTCCCTTTTCTCCACACCCTCTCCAGCATTTATTGCTTGTAGACTTTTGGACCGCAGCCATTCTGACTGGCGTGAAATGGTACCTCATAGTGGTTTTGATTTGCATTTCTCTGAAATGAGTGATGCTGGGCATCTGTCACGTGTTCGTTAGCCATCTGTATGTCTTCTTTAGTATATGTGCTGCTGTAGCAAGCACCATCCTTCTGCATTTAGTCTCAACTCCTTTTTAGATGCGTTAAGAGCCTATTCATCTCTTGCAAGTGCTGTTTGGAAGAATAGGGCAGGAGGACCCTTGAATCCACCTTTAAGCAGTAAGAGACAGGACGCCGTAGACAAACATTATGCCTCCTCCAACTGGAAAATTCTGGGATATGCTGTACACTTCTCCATGGTCTCAGTAGAATACAATGTGCATCACTCACCATAGCATCTTTGATAACATCCTGATGTGCTGACTTTCCCTCCATCCTTATCTCTCCTTCCCCAGTCCTAACTCCAGTATCAGGAATCACTCTCTAATCAATCTCAGCACCAAAATCCTGGCCTCAGGCTCTGCTCTGAAGAAACCCAAACTAAGACATATATCTATAAAATCTCTCTTTAAGACCTCCCCGCCATTTCTCTGCAATATGGAACTTTACCCAAGTAATATCCCCAGACTTTCTGTAGCCTATTCCTATCCCAAGTTCTTGTGATTTACACTGAGGTATTGTTCCTTTGGCAACTCAGAATCAAATCAATTGCAAACAGTCAAGTAAATATGCATCCTGATTGAGATTTACAGATAAACTTGTCTCATACAAACAGAGGACTTTCTCCTTGTCAAAATTTTCATGGTTTCCATTCACCTGGGAGGATTTTTGTTGAGCAGATTTAAATAAATTCTATATCCCTAAAGATAAGAGATTATTTTATCTATTATCATAGAGCTTCCAAACATAATATATGATTCTTCTGCAAAATAAAGGGGTTGTACTCAACATTAACTTCTCTTTGAAATGTATAATTTGTGCTTGGTGCTAAGCCACAGTTCCATGGTATCATTTAGAAAATTCAAAAAGCTTACTTTGTCTGAAAAGTTTAGAAACCTTTAGTAATTGAAGCAGAAAACGTAGATGGTCCAAATGTAAGATAACCAAATGCAAAGGGGATTTAACCTTTGTTTCTCATTACCTGAACTGTATAATCAGGGAGAAGGGTTGTATGAATAGCAACTACTACAAATAGGAAAAAAATCCATTTTAATAATTAGTTTTAAACTTCATTTCCATTCAATTTAAACTAGAACTATAAACAAATATAACCAGCTGCAAATTTATCTACTTTCCTTTCCTTTGAAAATGCTTTTATTATTAATATTTGCATACTTCATAAAAAGTGTGCTAGGAAGAAACATTACAATAACAATTTTGCAATACGCTAATTAGAGATAGTGACTTAGAGAGCAAAGTATTCTGACCAAACATCTGTTTTGAGTATTAGCATCACATAATGTTGAAAATGTTTCATTCCCTGACCACAAAAAAAGATCTTAAAAAATTATAGTTGGTTTACCTACTAAGATTAGGATTTAGTTGTATAATGTTTAAACAAGTAAGATCACTAAAATTCTAAATGACTTACTGATTTAATACCCTTCATAGAAATGAGTTACTAAAAACTAGATTTAAAACAGCATGTCTTAAAGTAACTCATTCCAAAGTAGCGTTTTTGGAATGTCTTCTGTCTTCCACACAGTGCTAGGGAGCAGAAGGGAGATGAGACTCTTGACTGCACAGAGCTGACAGTCCAGAGATCATCAACATGTATACAGGCAATCCCAACACAGAATGAGCAATGTCATGATCAGCAAAAAACAGAGACCTGTGGGAGCACCCAGAACTGTCTAATCCAGATGTATAAGAGTGATTTCTCAAAAGCAATCCTTATCTAATTGCCTAATAACTGAAATAAAAAGCTTTTTCTATTACAAAGTTCGTTCCCAAAATGAGATTAAAAGA
This sequence comes from Bubalus kerabau, assembly GCF_029407905.1. Lineage (NCBI taxonomy): Eukaryota > Metazoa > Chordata > Mammalia > Artiodactyla > Bovidae > Bubalus > Bubalus kerabau. The sequence goes on from NC_073633.1 coordinate 46,823,400, forward strand.
AACTATTTACCTGATAAATTCCATGCAAGTTAGGATTATTTCACATTTGCAGGTCTTTAAATAGACAGAGAAAGAGAATGCTTTCAGTATAGATCTGTCTTTGAACAGATTTCTTCTGAAAGTGATTTATTGGCTATGATTAGTTCTCTGTAAACATCCTAAAAGAACAAAGTTTTAATACTTGAAATATTAAGAAGAAAATAATCCAAACACCTTTATTAAATGCACTTTGATAAAAACAAAATACTGTTGTTAATCCTATTTACAGTTCTCTGCTGCTGCTGCTGCTAAGTCGCTTCAGTCGTGTCCGACTCTATGCGACCCCATAGACGGCAGCCCACCAGGCTCCCCCGTCCCTGGGATTCTCCAGGCAAGAACACTGGAGTGGGTTGCCATTTCCTTCTCCAATGCGTGAAAGTAAAAAGTGAAAGTGAAGTCGCTCAGTCGTGTCTGACCCAGGCTCCTCCATCCATGGGACCCTCCAGGCAAGAGTACTGGAGTGGGGTGCCATTGCCTTCTCCGTTACAGTTCTCTATAATGTTTCAAATGACAAAGAACAGATGATAATGACCTAAAAGAGGAACACTCATTACTTCAAAGCATCATTCCGTTTCTTTAGAAGACAAATGTTATATGAAGGTAAATCAATATTGAGAAGAAGAGTTTTATCCCATCTAACTGTACTAATATTTAATATTTACTGAGCATTAACAATATATAGGGGATTGTTTAAAATTTCAAGTTAGTCATGGTCTCTGGCAAGAATTGGTTATTTTATTTCTAACTGCATTTGGGTCCCAGCTATAACTCTTATAATACTATGCACTCTCTGATGGAGATCTAAATGTTAATTGTTATGGCATGTAGCATGTTAGTTGCTCAGTCATGTCTGATTCTCCGCAACCCCACATTGTAACCTTCCAGACTACGGTGTCCACGGAATTCTCCAGGCAAGAGTGCTATAGTGGGCAGCCATTCCCTTTTTCAGGGGATCTTCCAGACCCAGAAATAGAACCCAGGTCTCTCACATTGTAGGCAGATTCTTTACCATCTGAACTACCATGGAAACCCAATTGTTATAGAACTGTTAAATTCTTCATGGGTGACTTAAAACAAATCAACTACTATGTGTTCACAGCCCCTAAACATCAAACACAGTGATATATAAAACAACTAGTATAAAATTATTTAAATATATATAAAACAATATAATCAATTTAAAAAAACTAATAGCAAGTGTGCAGGATAAAAATCAACATGCAAAAATCAATTTTGTTTCTATATAACAGTAAAAAGCAATTGCACATGGAAATTTTATAAAAAACACAATACTATATGCAAATAATTAGATGTATACCTGACAAAATACTACATGATCTAAACACTACAAAACAATGCCAAGATAAATAAAAGAATAAATAAATGGAGAGTTATTCCATACTCATTAGTCACAGGATGAGATACTGTTAAGAAGTTGATTCTTTCAAATTGATCTATAGATTTAAATACAATCTCAATTTAAATCCTATTAGACATTTTGGTATAAATTGATTCTAAAATCTTTAAGGAAATGCAAAGGATGTAGAATAGCCAAAACATCCTAGCAAAGGACAAATTTGGGGAACTAGCACCACATGGTTTCAAAGCTTCTTATAAGTCTAGAGCAATCAAGACAGTGAGCACTGTTGTAAAGATAGAAAAATAACCCAATGGAACAGAATAGACTCAAGAAATATACCCATACACATAGGAAAACTAATTTTCAACTAAGTTGCAAAGACAGTTCTGTAGGAAAAGGACAGTCTTTTCAACAAGTAGTGCTGGAAAAACTGGATGTCAATATACAAAAAAATCAGCTGCAATATATACCTCACATCTTATACAAAAATTAACTGATCATGGACAAAAAAGTTAAAAGTAAGTATAGGAGAAACATCTTTGTGACCTTGGGACAAGCAAAAGTTTCTTAGAGACAGCACCAAAAGGGTAATCCATAGAAGAAAAACTGATACACTGGAATTCATAAAAATTAAAATGAGTTATCGCTGAAGTATACACTGTTAAGAAAAGATAAAAAAACATAAATGGGAGAAAACTTTTGCAAATCATGTATCTGATAAAGTAATTGTAGCTAAAAATACATGTATATTGTCTTGAAATTGTACCCTTTAAACATGTACAATCTATTATGTGTCAGTTATACCTCAGTAAAACTGTTTTGAACATTTACTGAAATATTATTCTTCATTAGGTAAAGTGCATTCTATAATGTCACCTTCTGTTTCTCTGGCATGAACTCTTCCCATTATTTCCCAGAATAAAATAAAAAGCAGCTTGTAAAATTCATTCTGAGCAGTTTTCAGGCCGTTTTCTGGAGTCTGAGAAATTTTTGCAAAGAGGAATGAAAAAGTGTGCTGCCTTTTCATAAGTCTCTTTAAAGGAGTACTTATCCTCAAATGGGTATAAACCTGGGAAAGTACAATAATCAGACCTAGTTTTTAACAAACTTTCAGAACAGCTTTCCTCCACTCGTTTTCTCATCTCAGTGTTACCCACTATGCCTTTAGGTGGAAATAATTTCCACCTATTCAGCCTTTCTCTTATCAATACTACATTTTAAAGACTAGCTTTTCCTAGACTATTTGGGCGATGAACAGAGAATTTCATTACTAAATGTGTAAACTTTCCTTGTGTCAGCAAGGACATCCTGCAATATAAATAAAGACTATACTTCTGATCCATCACTTTATCTGAACTCTGGCATCAGCAAAAATGAAACAACATAACTGTGTACTAAAAACTTTCCTTTAGCCAATCATGAGGAATAGTAATGTGTCCACTGAGCACCAGAGAATTACAGAGCAGATATATGTGCATGTAAATCATGGATACATTTATAAATTTAACTAAACCAAGCAACAAAGTATATGATGAAACTGGGAGTCATACCAGGTGGGAACTGACTTTAAGTGTCTAAGGACAGAAAGAATTATTGAAATAAAAAGTTCTAATGTGAGTGTAGAGTATACTGACCATCTGAGGACAAATATTTATTAAACCTATTCCTATATGAGAGAGATAGAGACAGAGACAGACAGGCAGAGAGACAGAGAGAGAGAGAGAGAAGGAGAGAACATGAAAGTTAGCTTCCTTTCGAGATAAATTCCACTTACCAAGCATGGCACAAACTCTGAATGTGTTTACCCAGTATGACTTGCAATACACTTGTAATACTAGGATTGTCATTTCACGTCTGTATCCAGAAATAACAGTAGTCAAGGAAAAAGGATCAAGACAGGGAAATTTATTGAGTTTGGTTATCTAAATGTAGCTAAACTTTCATTCAAAGTAAAAACCCATAAAATCTACACTGTATATCTTGAAAAGCAGATAAAAACACAAAAGACTTGTGTTTTTCCTTTTTCAAAGCATATAAGTTTTTACTTTCATGCAATTTAGGGATCCTGTAGGACCCATCTTCTTTCAATATATCAAGATATCTTCTAATCTATTTAAACTAGCAAGGCATTTTCAGCACCAGGCCAGAGGGTTAACGTTATGGTAGGAAAAGCCATAATAACTCAAGTACAATTTCTATGTGATACATTCAAAGAAATTATCATAATGAATGAGAGACTTCTGTAGTACTAGGGGGCAATTTCAAATGAAAAATGGTTGAACATGAAAACATAATTAAATTTCAGATAAAACGGGTCAAAAATAATTTAGCAGCATTATTAATATACAGTTAGTTGATTTCATTCCGTTTATCACAGTCCACGTGGTAAAATAAATAAATAAGTCTAAGGCAATGGCAGCCTTATGATAAGCACAGCTATTCTGATTACCCCCAGCTTAGAGCATTTTTTCCCATGGAGAAAATGACCCCAAGACATTTAAATTGTACTAGTTATTGATTAATACAAAAACAAGGTCTTTTGTATGAAAAAGGCATTAACTTGAAAAGCCCAGTCATAGATACAACCACAGTTAAGTCAGAGCTTTCTGAATTTGTTTTTCTTTACATAAAATGGAGATCAGGTAAAAATATAAAATCTAAAATTCTGCATTCACACGTTCCTCAGGAAATACCAACCAAGAAAACAAACGGTACGGGGGAGAAAGAAAGAACATGTTAACTCTTATATGAAAGACATAGAATTTAAAAATTACATGTAATAAATCCTATATTTTTCTACACACTATTTCAAGATCCTCTGTTTTACTACCTGATCAAATGTACAACTGCATGTGACACCAGGTAAAACATTATCATCTAAAGGACCACAGGTGATATCTTTAAACCAAAATATGATTCTTCAAAGTTTTGTTCTAAACCCTCCATAGTATCTCTGAAAGGGGCTTCCTACTGCCTACAAATAAAGTCCAATGTCCTTTGTTCAAAGCCCTCACACATTTGTAGTCAACTCCCCTCCTAGTTGCACTTCTCGGTTTCCCCAGCAGCCCCTGACTGGACTTTGCAGGAGTTGAGTTTATCCTTAAATAAACCATATATGTTCATGCTTTTTCCTCTTTTCCACTTGGCAAATTTTTATCTTTCCACTCAGCTGTAATGTCACCTCAGCTGTGAAGAGCTTCCCGAACCTTTCCTGAAGAGGTAGTTGCCCCCTCTCTGCTTGTGGTGCAGTGCCAAGAACAGAGTATTCAGAGTCCAGCATGAATCCGAAATTGCCAGCAGCCACTATGATCATCTGATCCTGAGTAATTTACCAAATCCCTCTAATCTTGGTTTTCTCATCTTTAAAGTACTTTAGTCCAGCAATTGCTTTATTATGTATTATGAGGGCCAAATATTGTAATGCATATAAATCAGGTATACCAGAACCTAGCATAGAATAAATTCCTAACAAAGAACAGCTATCTCTACTTGTATTCCACATTACCCTATATGAGTTCACTGTCATTATTTCGTTTGTGTCTGTCCCCCTCTAGACCATCAGTGGAAGGGGTCATATTTAATCTTTGGATTCTTAACAACTAGCATAATACTGGCAAGAGGTGGTCAATAACTGAAGAATGGACAGATGGATGAATAAGTCATAGAGCACAACACCTTGTTTTATAGTGGAAGAAACCAACATCCAGCCTATTTAAGAGACTTGCCATAGACTACACTTCTAGTTAGTGAAAGAAAGAACGGGATAGAATGCAAGCAGAGATAATTTAGTTATCAGTATCTTTCTAATTATGAACTGCTTTTCCTCTACTCAATGCTTTTTGGATATTATATATTAGGTAGGCCTCCTTTTCTCCAATATCCAGGTCATGTAACCAAAGCTGACCAATCAAACCACCCTTCCTCCCCTCTGAGCTACTGTGATTAGTTCAGGGGCAGAATCATGGCTCAAACAAGGTCATGAGAGTTCTTTAAAAGTCACTACTATCCTTAGTTAGACTGATGCTGCTCTGAGACCAAAACTTAGATAATGATACAGTGAAAGGGGAATAGGATAAATATTGGTATCATTGTAAACTGTCTCAGACTGCAGCTGAAGTTCCTTGAACTTCCACTGTTTGTTTAACCAGTACACGTTGAGTTTCTAGCATTTGCAATGGTAAGGATCCCAATACAATTTGTTCCTATCTTCTCCCTATATATCTTCAGTTCAGTTCAGTTCAGTTCAGTCACTCAGTCGTGTCCGACTCTTTGCGACCCCAGGAATCACAGCACGCCAGGCCTCCCTGTCCATCACCAACTCCCGGAGTTCACGCAGACTCACGTCCATCGAGTCAGTGATGCCATCCAGCCATCTCATCCTCTGTCGTCCCCTTCTCCTCCTGCCCCCAATCCCTCCCAGCATCAGGGTCTTTTCCAATGAGTCAACTCTTTGCATGAGGTGGCCAAAGTATCTTGCTATCTGCTAAATAACTAACACATAATGTAAAATACCAACAAAGACAATAGCAGTACACTAAGCCAAGTGTTTCATTTCTAATGACAAATCTGATGGATTTAACCTCAGCTTACCCAGAACTGTACTGTGTGGGGAATCACTTCTGTATTGTCAAGGGCTTTGTAGTTAATAGATATTGTTTAATGATCATCAGGACCAAGTTGCCTCTATGCTATTAGTTCCCAAACGATGATGAAGACCTTCCCTGATGTGCTCCTGGCACCTATGAGACTATTTATCCATTCATAAATCTTGACTTAGGAGCACACTTCATTTTCCCAAACACCTAACCCCATACCCAAAGCTAACCATGAACTTGTTCCAGTGGCCCTTTGGCAGTACACAGTACAGCTGTAAATGCTTCCAGATCATTGTCTGCCCATCCCACCCTGTAATTTAGTGCTCAGACGCTCAGTAGTATCTGACTCTTTGCAACCCCGTGGACTGTAGCCTGCCAGGCTCCTCTCTCCATGGGATTCCCCCAGAAGGAATACTGGAGTGGGTTGCCATTATCTCTTCCAGGGGATCTTCCCAACCCAGGGATCAAACCCACATCTATTATGTCTCCTGCATTGGCAGGCAGGCTCCATTACCACTAGCACCGCCTTGGAAGCCCCACGCTGTAATAAGCCGATCCACTGATTATATGGAGCTGCCTGCCTCTTCTGGATCTCAAGATACCTTCTCAATTCAACCATCACTTTTTGTTCCTTCTGCCCTCCTCCAAGAAAAGACCAGTCTCAGCTCTTAGAGCCTGCCTGCACTCCTTGCCCCATCTTTCATGCCATCAACCTTAGAATTCTGCCTTCACATAGGGGAAGAGACAATTTACCTAGGAAATCTGGAATTGACTTAAAAACCTCTAACTACATGTGTTTATGTTGAACTGACTAGGATAAAGTTTCTCATTTCTTGTGAAATATAGGTCAGGAAAGAAATTAATGAATCTTGGAAAATTTCTTTGAAAGGGTCTTCTAATTTCTTTAAAAATGGTTCTATACACCAGAGTCTGTAACCCATGTTATCTGTACCTACTTATATTACACCTTGTTTTACTATATTTCACTTTACTGCATTTTACCGATACTGTTTTTCCCAAATTGAAGGTTTGTAGCAACTCTGCATTAAGCCAATTTATCAGCACCATTTTCCCAACAGTATTTGCTCATTTGTATCTTTGTGTCACCTTTTGGTAATTCCCATAATATTTCCATTTTACTATTATTATATTTGTTATTATGATCTATGTTCAGTGATCTTTGATATTACTACACTGACATGCTCTAGGCTCAAATCACAATTTTTTTAAATAAAGTATTTTAAATTGTGTAGATTTCTTTAGCCATAATGCTACTTTAATAGACAACAGTAATAGCGTAAAAATAACTTATATACACTGGGAAACAAAAAGTCTGTGCAGCTTGCTTTGTTAAAGTGGTCCTGCAACTGAAACCCACCTGTCTCCTAGGTGTTCCTATAAAATTTAAGCTCGTATGTGAACTTGGTATCATGATGGGAAGTTGTGTCAGATCTCTTGAAAATTTTTTGTGCATCCCCATATTACCAGAGTGAACATAGGTACTTGAAATTATAAGCCTTGGCCACCAGGCTGGCAGCATTTTCTATCGTTAGCTGATTCTACTCTAAGCCTTTCCGACATTGTTTATATCCTACAACTCCTTTCACTAAATCTGTAGCTATCCAATTTTATCTTTTTTTTTTTTTTTTTTTTTTAGGTCATGTCTAAGATCATTGAGGAACAGGCTGGAATATCAGAAAATGTCCCTGTACATAAATCACAGTCAAAGAAGGGCTAGGATATTGGAGTTTTCTCCCTGACTAACTTCTTTACCACCTGGGTGACAGAATCCAGGTGAGACCCAAGTCTCCACGTCAGAAGTGTACCTGGGGAAAATTCAAAGAAACAGCAGGATTCTTAGCATACTTCAAAAGCTAAGAATGGATAAGGAAAGACCAGAAGGTGCTTTGAAGAGTACTCTTGAATTCCACTTCCTGTGAGAGTACTCTGATCCTTATAGCCCAAAAGGGTCTCACTGGGAAATTGCTGCTTGAAAAAACCTTCCCTTTTGACAGACAGCTGAGAGCCAGAGTTTCCTGAGAATTACAGTCCTCCCTGTGAAAATAAAGCAGAAAAACACTGATGCCCTCTGCACTGAGATCCTTTCCTCAGCACCACAAACACACAGTTAATTTACACTAGAGTTGGACTCTTAAGTGTTAACATTGTAAGGTACAATTTGTCTGGTATACGGGTGTTGTTTTTACCTCATGAAACAGAGTAAATCAGATTTTCAGTAATGCCTTGACTCAGCTATAGTTTCTGTCCAACTATTACTCGTAATTATTCTGGCCCTAACGTTGATGCTAAGAGCTCTCTCCATGAAGCAAAATAAATAACCAGTCTCCTTCGGAAATAAAGGGAAACAGAATAAATTGAAGAAAGACACTCTTCCATCAGCATCAGGAGCGCCATGCAGCCTCTAAATTTATTCAATTCGCACTTTGTTTTTAAAGAAGACTGAGCTATTTATTTCTGTCCTGTGGGCAAACTCAGAATATAACGGACACAATGTCAGAGAGAATGAAGAAAAATGATGATATTCCCCAGCAGGATAAATACATCTTTTGCAAAAATAAAGTTACCAGAGTCACTCTAGCCCCAAGTGATCAGCTGCTAGGAGATACAGAAGTGAACTGAGATTACTGCACAGAAAACTTGAGTAAATGAGGATTTATATTTATAATGAAACAGCATCCGTAAAGACTGATAACATTTTAAGACTGGAGGCTCTGTTTCTCAAATTCGTAGATGCAATCTGGATCTTCCTAAAAGGAATTTGTATCTTTGTGCCACGTTTCACTCTTGGGATCTCAGAGAGCCCCTTAGTAATGGTGCATGTTTTGAGCTCTAAGACAGGGAGACAAATGGCCTTTTTCATATGCATCAGTTCAGTTCAGTCGCTCAGACGTGTCCGACTCTTTATGACCCCATGGACTGCAGCATGCCAGGCCTCCCTGTCCATCACCAACTTCCAGAGTTTACCCAAACTCATGTCCATTGAGTCGGTGATGCCATCGAACCATCTCATCCTCTCTTGTCCCCTTCTCCTCCTGCCTTCAATCTTTCCCAGCATCAGGGTCTTTTCAAATGAGTAGGTTCTTCGCATCAGGTGGCCAAAGTATTGGAGTTTCAGCTTCAGCATCAGTCCTCCCAATGAATATTCAGGACTGATCTCCTTTAGGATGTACTGGTTGGATCTCCTTGCAGTCCAAGGGACTCTCAAGAGTCTTCTCCAACACTACAGTTCAAAAGCATCAATTCTTCTGCACTCAGCTTTCTTTATACTCCAACTCTCATATCCATACATGACTACTGGAAAAACTATAGCTTTGACTAGATGGATCTTTGTTGGTAAAGTAATGTCTCTGCTTTTTAATAAGCTGTCTAAGTTGGTCATAGCTTTTCTTCCAAGGAGCAAGCGTCTTTTAATTTCATGGCTGTGGTCACCATCTGCAGTGATTTTGGAGCCCAGAAAAATAAAGTCAGCCACTGTTTCCATTGTTTCCCCATCTATTTGCCATGAAGTGATGGGGCCGGATGCCATGGTCTTAGTTTTCTGAATGTTGAGTTTTAAGCAAAGTTTTTCACTCCCCTCTTTCACTTTCATCAAGGGTTTCTTTAGTTCTTTTTCGCTTTCTTCCATAAGGCTGGTGTCATCTGCATATCTGAGCTTATTGATATTTTTCCTGGCAATCTTGATTCCAGCTTGTGCTTCATCCAGCCAAGCGTGTCTCATGATGTACTCTGCACATAAGTTAAATAAGCAGGATGACAATATACAGCCTTGACATACTCCTTTCCCAATTTTGAACCAGGCTATTGTTCCACGTCCAGTTCTAACTGTTGCTTTCTGACCTGCATACAGATTTCTCAGAAGGCTGGTCAGGTGGTCTGGTATTCCCACCTCTTGAAGAATTTTCCAGTTTTTTGTGATCCCCATGTGCATATGGAAGCCCATTTGGGATTTCTGAGGTGCTACTTTAACATCTGTCAGAGCATGGAATTTTATTGGAGAATGTTGCCTCCCACTTAGCAAGGCATGCATGGCCAGTTTTTTTTTTTTTTAATAATTCTGTGATATTAATCACTTAACAACATTGCCTCTGCTGAGAAATATTTACCAGATTCTCCTCATCCCCTCAAAAATTCACCTTATAAATTTCCAGCTGCAGGTCTCTGCTTATTCCTTCACTGCAAAACTCTTAATAGTCTTCCTAAAACAGCTCAGATCCTACTTTCCTAAAGGCTCTCCCAAAATCTGAGTCCAAATGACTCCCCTCTTTTCAATTCTTTTAACAATTTTTATTGGCACTAATTGGATTAATGTGTTCTTGCTTCTCCCCTCAAAGCCTGTACCTCTGTAGCTCCCTCTTGAGAAATCCCTGTAATAATCTGAATAATGGCCACTCAAAGATATCAAGTCCAAATCCCTGGAACTTCTATTTTTACCTTCTTTGGGTAAAGGGTCTTTGAAGATGCAATGCAGCTAAGGATTTTGAGATGAGACTGCCCTGGATTATCCAGAAGGTCTAAATGCCATCACAATTGCCCTTATAAAAGAGAAGCAAAGGGAGAGAGCACATACATACAGACAAGAAGGCCATGTGAAGACAGAGGCAGAGTTTGGAGAGAGATAGCTACAAACCAAGGAATGCCAATAGCTACCAGACACTGGATGAAGCAAGGAATCAATTCTCCCCTAGAGTCTTGGGAGGGAACACAGCCCTGCTCATTATTTCAGACTTCTGACCTTCAGAACTATGGGAGAATGTGCTTCTGTTGCTTAGGTCACTAGTATGTGGTGACTGATTATAACAGTCACAGGAAACTAACACGGTCCACCAAATTAGTTTGTGGACTGACCCATTGCTTCTCACAGAGGGAGTATAAGGCAGCAAGTAGCTAATCTTACGCTGTCTTGATCAGACACATGGACTTCTATAGCTCCACGTTTACATCTGCTTGGACAGGTTAAAAATTTATTATCCCCCAATCATAAGAAAAATTTAATCCTTTCTTTGCAAGGTTATTCAGGTTCTATTATTTCCAGGTAAGATAGGTGTTTGGTTCATGAATTTTTATTTTTTTTTCTTAAATTTTATTTTATTTTTAAACTTTACAATATTGTATTAGTTTTGCCAAATATCGAAATGAATCCGCCACAGGTATACCTGTGTTCCCCATCCTGAACCCTCCTCCCTCCTCCCTCCCCATACCCTCCCTCTGGGTCGTCCCAGTGCACCAGCCCCAAGCATCCAGTATCGGGCATCGAACCTGGACTGGAGACTCATTTCATACATGATATTATACATGTTTCAATGCCATTCTCCCAAATCTTCCCACCCTCTCCCTCTCCCACAGAGTCCATAAGACTGACCTATACATCAGTGTCTCTTTTGCTGTCTCGTACACAGGGTTATTGTTACCATCTTTCTAAATTCCATATATATTTTTAAAATAAGACCTATGGGTTACAATCTTAGCCCTGAAACTTGCTAAATTTGTAGGTTAGGCAATTAATTGAACCTCTTCAAGTTTCCATTTTCTCATTTATAAAAAGATGATACCTTTATAGGATTTCTGAGTGAATAAATTAATTCATGTAAAGCACCCTGGCTGGCACACTGTAAATGCTTAATAAATGGCAGCTATTTGTATTACTGGGTTTCCTATAGTTTATTTGTTCAACAAATATTCACCAAAGGTCGCTTTATGAGCTAGGTCTCTACTAAGGGCTGAGATTACAAATCTAAAGAAACACATCACCTCAAAAAATTAAAAATAGAACTACTACATGATGCAGCAATTTCACCCTTGGGAAGATATGCAAAGAGAAAAAAATAACTCAAAAATATTTCTGCACCCCATATTCTTAGCTGCATTATTTACAATAGCAAAGACATGGGAACGATCTAAGTGTCTATCAACAAAAGGATGAATAAGGAAATTGTGGTGTATATACATATACATGGGCTTCCCTGATAGCTCAGTTGGTAAAGAATCCACCTGCAATGTAGGTGACCCCAGGTTAGGCTACCCACTCCAGTATTCTTGGGCTTCCCTGTGACTCAGCTGGCAAAGAATCTGCCTGCAATGTAGGAAACCTAGGTTCAATCTCTGGGTTGGGAAGATCCCCTGGAGAAGGAAAAGGCCCCCCACTCCAATATTCTGGCCTAGAGAATTCCATGGACTATATAGTCTATGGGGTCACAAAGTCAGACTGAGTGGCTTTCACTTTCACTTTTCAGTTTCATACATATTCATATACATGTACATATGTGTATGTGTGTATATATATATATAAAGAAATATTATTCAGCTATTAAAAAACAAGGGAAATCCTGCCATTTGTGACAATATGGATAGCCCATGAGGGCATTATGCTAAGTGAAAGTAGTCAGACAGAGAAAGGCAAATTCTGTATAATCTCATTTATATGTGGTATCTTAAAAAATCAAACTCACATAAAAAGATATCAGATCTGTGGTTACCAGAGGTGGGAGAGTGGGGGTGGGGAGGAGGAATTTCAGGAAGGTGGTCAAAAGTTATAAACTTCTAGTTATGAAATTAACAAGTACTAAGAATGTATGACTATAGTGAAAACTGTTGTATGACATATAAGAAAGTTAAGACAGTAAATTGCAAGAGTTCCTGCCACCAGGAAATTTTTTGCCTTTTTTTTTTCCTTTTTCTTTTTTATCTATATGATACTATGTACCTCAATAACTAAACTTATTGCATGTAATCTTTTCACAATATGTGTAAGTTAAACCATTATGTTTTACACCTAAAACTTACACAGTGATGTATGTCAATGATATTTTAATAAAACTTTGTCGGAGGGAGAAACAGACTAAATCCCATAGCCATGGAACTTATAAAATTTACATTCTTAGCCAGTGAACTTTTAAAAATTCTTAAAATAAGCACTTGATTTCTCTCATTTATTGTCTCTCCTCTTTAATAAGAGAATATTTAAGGCTATAAAATATCCCTTAATTTTAGCTTTTTATACATTCTATACATATGAAGTATTCTCCTTTCCACTGTGTTTTGCATGGCTGATTTCTTTAATTTCTTCACTGATACAAGAGTTTTATAGGTATGTGTTTTCTAAATTTAAGTAGCTAAAATATTTTTTCAATTTCTTTTTTATGTTTTGTTTTTTAATTTTTACAATGTTGTACTGGTTTCTGCCTTACAATAATGCGAATCAACCACAATTATACATATATCCCCTCCCTCTTTTTTTTAAATTTTATTTTATTTAACTTTACAATATTGTATTGGTTTTGCCATATATCAAAATGAATCTGCCACAGGTATACATGTGTTCCCCATCCTGAACCCTCCTCCCTCCTCCCTCCCCATACCATCCCTCTGGATGGTAACAATAACCCTGTATACGAGACAGCAAAAGAGACACTGATGTATAGAACAGTCTTTTGGACTCTGTGGGAGAGGGAGAGGGTGGGATGATTTGGGAGAATGGCATTGAAATATGTATAATATCATATATGAAACGAGTCGCCAGTCCAGGTTCGATGCACGATTCTGGATGCTTGGGGCTGGTGCACTGGGATATCCCTCCCTCTTTAGCCTCCCTCCCCTTTCCCATCCCACCCCTCTAGGTCATCACAGACTGTGCTCCCTGTGTTACACAGCAGCTTCTTACCAGTTATCCATTTTACACATGATAGTGTGTGTGTGTGTGTGTGTGTGTGTATATATATATATATATATATATATATATATATACTACTTTCTCCATTCATCTCACTCTCCCTCAATTGTATTGATTTATGAGCAGATAGTAATATAGTTACTTTTTTTTAATTGCAGAAGTTTTCTTTGTTATCATATGCATTTCATGTAGTTTTATTACTAATATAACATCTTTAAAAATATGCATTTTATATTATACACTGTTCTTTTTTATCTTGTTTGGTGCTCTAAATTTTTCAAATGACCTTATTATTAACATTGCCACCTCTTTCTCTAGGCTTATATTTACCTAGAACTATTTATCTTTGCCAGGATCTCTTAGATTGTCAGTCTGTCTGCATCATTTTTGTAGCTTATTTATTATAAATTACATACAGCTGGGTTTGGTTTTCTAACTCTATCCAATAGTTAGCCTTTTAGTGGAAATCAGTCTGTTCATACTTAGAATATATTTATTCTATCTACTTTATGCTGATTTCTTATTTAACATCATTTTTTGCTCTAAATATTTATTCCTTAATATTTTCATTATTTTTAGTTACTCTTTTATTCTTCCTCTGTTCACTTTTAAATTTAGCTTCACTTTCTCGTACTGTTAATTATCACCTCCTATATTCATTAGGGTACTACTTGCTGCTGTAATAGATAAGCTCTAACATTTTAGTAGCTTAATATACAAGAATTTATTCCTAACATTCCAAAGTAGTTCCAGGCAAGTAGGGTTCTGGTCTACTCAATTATTCTGGAACTCATGATGACAGAAACTCTGCAGTGAAGTCTATACCATCGACTAGATGTTTTAACAGCATCAAGCTAAAAGGGAAAAAAACATGGAGAGTCATTCCTATCCCTGGGACCCATTTGTGCTCACAATCCAGTCACACGCAGGGGAAACTGGGAAATGCATTCTATCATGTCCTAGCATCATTAGACACATAGGATTCTATTACTTAACAAGCTCACTACATACACTGCCAAATTTCCCATGTTTCTATCATAAAGCCACCCATCAGTCATATATATTTATTAACATTCTAAAGTATCAATACATGCAGAAGAAAAAATAAAATGAAAATCTATAAATACACTTATACAGTTATAACATGTATAATTTTATTCTCTTAAAGTAATCTAAAGTATAATATGTTCACCAATTTGGTTCTCCAGAATGCACATGTCCCTCAGAGACTAGCCACTTCCTCTAATTAGTTTTGGCTGCTTCTCAAGCACTATTCACTCCATGAAGTATGATATGGGGATACATGCAAATATAAAAATACATGTATCTATACATACATAACTGTATGTAAAATTCATTAAATAGTGAACACTAAGATTAAAATGAATCTGCATATCAATCATTAAAATGATAGGTGAAAGTGTCATGAAAGCAGTGCCTTGCTGTCATGCTTACTTCTTTATGCCCAGACCCTGAAATTTCACTAGGTAAATACCTAGTATGTATTGGTCAATAACTGCTGGACTTATGAATTTTCATAAATAAAAGTTAAAAGAAAATGAAAAAAAAAAAAAAGAAGGCTTAACTGGTTACAATGATACTGTTGAACATGCATTCATACAGTATTAATCTGTGTGATCTTAAAATGCCTTCCAAATACTCTATTTAATCCTTTCTGAAAATTTTTTCATCAAAATAATGATAAAGTTACTGAGTTTTCTGGTAGATATTCACCAAAAAATGTGCACTATTTTATCTGGGGAAAGGGAAGTATTTCAGGAAGAGAAGTTGAAATGTACAGCACATCAGGATCACCAAATTTCTTCATGATTCATTTCACTCCACAGTGGCAGAATGAAGAAAAGGCCTGGAATTTGTAAACTTGCTTCATTCAATTCAGTGACCCAATGCTGAATAGGATCGTAATTCTGTAACAGTTTAGCTATTGTTGAGGATTAAGCTGAGGACTGGATTACTAAGGTTAATTAAAGCACCCAAAGAAGGATCCAGAAGACAATTAGAATGCATCACAAAGCATCAGCATTCCCTTGGGTTTTATGAGATATTTATTGTAGCTAGTTTTTGCTAAATAGGCAGCTATTTTTATGTCATTCTAAATTTCATTTAAGTTTTTGTTGCATCATTTACTACATCCTTGTCTCCTTAAGATTTCTGATTTAGCCCTACATTTGAAAACATATTTCCCTTCACTAGCCATTCCTTTTCCCAGTGCAGTCCTACTTTATCTAGGTAGTGGGAATTTTCTTGTTTGTCCATACTTCTGTGATCCTCTCTGAGTCAACTTCATCTTGCACCTATCTTACTTCTAAACCTAAGTTTGTCCATGTGATACTCAACATATCCTACATTAAGGCAACTCACAGACAGCTAAAATAAGTCCTTATCTGTGAAAACCTATTAGTTTAAAATACTTTATGGCCTTACTTTAGTAAAGCTCCATTTTGCGTGAAATAGAGTACAAGACAAGTTTATCCTGAACACCATCTATAAATTTAATTATTAAAAGTGCTGGAAGAAACTCATGAAAGCAGCTTTATCTTAACAGTTTCATGACATGAATCAAGAGCCCCAGCATCACCGTTAGCACCAGAGGAAATTAAACTTTATCAGAATGCCACACAGATACAAATTGTATCTAATGTTAAACAGGAAATCTCATAATCTCAGCTGTGTCCAGTTCTTTGCGACCCCGTGAACCGCATCATGCCAGGCCTCCCTGTCCATCACCAACTCCTGGAGTTCACCCAAACCCATGTCCATCGAGTCGGTGATGCCATCCAACCATCTAATCCTCTGGCGTCCCCTTCTCCTCCTGTCCCCAATCCCTCCCAGCATCAGAGTCTTTTCCAATGAGTCAACTCTTCGCATGAGGTGGCCAAAGTACTGGAGTTTCAGCTTTAGCATCATTCCTTCCAAGGAAATCCCAGGGCTGATCTCCTTCAGAATGGACTGGTTGGATCTCCTTGCAGTCCAAGGAACTCTCAAGAGTCTTCTCCAACACCACAGTTCAAAAGCATCAATTCTTCGGCGCTCACCCTTCTTCACAGTCCAAATCTCACATCCATACATGACCACTGGAAAAACCATAGCCTTGACTAGACGGACCTTTGTTGGCAAAGTAATGTCTCTGCTTTTGAATATGCTATCTAGGTTGATCATAACTTTCCGTCCAAGGAGTAAGCGTCTTTTAATTTCCTGGCTGCAGTCACCATCTGCAGTGATTTTGGAGCCCCAAAAAATAAAGTCTGACACTGTTTCCACTGTTTCCCCATCTATTTCCCATGAAATGATGGGACCAGATGCCATGATATTCATTTTCTGTATCACAATATTTAAATGAATGGAACTCTCTGTCCTAGTGATTCCACTTCAAATAACATAAAGATAATAACCCTGAATATTCACTGGAAGGACCGATGCTAAAACTAAACTCCAATACTTTGGCCATCTGATGTGAAAAGCCCACTCATTGGAAAAGACCATGATGCTGGGAAAGACTGAATACAAAAGGAGAAGGGGACAGCAGAGTATAAAATGGTTAGATAACATAGATAACTGAGTCAATGGACATGAATTTGAGCAAAGTCCAGGAGATAGTGAAAGACAGGGAAGCTTAACATGCTATAGTCCATGGGGTAACAAAGAATTGGATGTGACTTAGCAACAGAACAATAACAAAATGTGTATATGTATTTTTATTTGAGCATCGTCATTGATAGAAAAAATTTTAGCAATCTAAATATCTGCTAATAAAATCAGAATGTTAGGCAGCCATAAATGTAATGATTTAACTCTACTAATTTGGAGTGATTTGCCTAACATACTTCTAGATGAATATTTTAGATTGTAAAATATATGTGTGATTATTCCTTTGTGTGCATTCATATACATATACAGCCTTCCCTGGTAGCTCAGCTGGTAAACAATCCACCTGCAAAGCAGGAGACCCAAGTTCAATTCCTGGGTCAGGAAGATCACCTGGAGAAGGGATAGGCTACCCACTCCAATATTCTTGGACTTCCCTGATGGCTCAGAGAGTAAAGAATCCGCCTGCATGTGGGAGACCTGGGTTCAGTCTCCCACATGATTTGGGAAGATCCCCTGGAGGAAGGCATGGCAACCCACTCTAGTATTCTTGCCTGGAGAAATCCCATTGACAGAGGAGCCTGGCGGGCTACAGTCCATGAGGTCTCAAAGAGTCAGACACAACCGAGCAACTAAATATAGTACAGCACACATGTACATATACATTTGAATGCATACACTCATAAATACACACACTATCCTGATCTCATGTTGTACAAAATAGGAATAAGAACAGTAACTACCTCACAGAGCTGTTAAGAGGATAAATGAAAATTTCAGTCTAAGCACAGTGTCTGACATATGTGCTTAGCAAAAAATAACTACTATTTTTAACAATATTATTAACAATTTTGTATTATGATTGTTTTTCTAAACTAGAAGATGGTTTGGAGTATTACATTGTAATCTATCTCCTCCTCATAAAAAGGAACCCCCTTTTAGCCCTCTATACCAAATGTATAATTGACTTTTTAAAAAATTTTTGATTGATAGATTCAGGGATAGAAATTAAATTCTCATCTATGCTTTGAAAAACATCCTCAGTACTGAGCAGCTATCTTTTCCAAAGAATAAGCAGAACAGAAATCAAGTGGAACAGCACAGAGATGCAGAGAAGAGTAATCAGAAATGTCGCTTAATGAACACTTTGATAATCTGGCCCAAGAACAAATACATTTAATATTTATATATATCAAAGTTTCCAAGAACTACCTATGGATGATTTCATTAATAACACATGCACATAAAAGCTGCATCAAATTATACTAATTATACTATTATCTTTTTCTGTTTGACTTGTTTTAATGTCCTCATGATTGCCACAGATCAACTGTGATCATATAAGCCAAATTCTTTAGACAAGTGTAAATCAAAGAATATATTTGATTCATCCCAAAATTTGATTAGAAAAGTGTATTTTATGACCTTACTGTTAGTTTGAGTTGAATGTTTTTCTTAACAAATGTCCCTAGGCAAGAAATAATTACCATAAAAATGTGAGAATAATACACTAAGGTACATAGCAATGAGATTATTTATCAGCTAATAGGGTATTTCACTGTTTGATATCATGCAAATTTTTATCATTATGGAAATTTAATTTGCACCTTTGATTTTTTTTGTGTGCTTTCCTTTAACCCAGTTAGGCTGTTAAGAGTTACCTTTTATCACAATAATTGTAACTCTGATTTATTCCTCTTTTTTAAACAGACAAAATAGTCATGGAGATATCCCATTAAGTGATTTGGAGAACACAGAGTAGTTCAAGGTTCCTTTAGTACTCAAAGGCAATTTAACTGTGCTTAACAACTATGGTCAGAGTAATTCGTGGGCACTTGGCTTGATACTCAGCATAGGAACTTTCTGAGAAGTGGTACAGCTGCTAAAACATTCCAATTGTTCATTCTGATCATCTAAGCAATCTTTCAGTTGAATAGTACATGTGAATTATAACATCCTATGGCCAAACCATAAAATCAAGAACCAGTGACTCTGTTAATCAGTTTAATTTAGGATGTGAGCCAGATATATATTAGAGTGATTGCCTGGACTGGCCAATAGCTTCAGATCAGATCAGATCAGTCGTTCAGTCGTGTCCAACTCTTTGCGACCCCATGAATCACAGCACGCCAGGCCTCCCTGTCCATCACCAACTCCCGGAGTTCACTCAGACTCATGTCCATCGAGTCAGTGATGCCATCCAGCCATCTCATCCTCTGTCGTCCCCTTCTCCTCTTGCCCCCAATCCCTCCCAGCATCAGAGTCTTTGCCAATGAGTCAACTCTTCGCATGAGGTGGCCAAAGTACTGGAGTTTCAGCTTTAGCATCATTCCTTCCAAAGAAATCCCAGGGCTGATCTCCTTCAGAATGGACTGGTTGGATCTCCTTGCAGTCCAAGGGACTCTCAAGAGTCTTCTCCAACACCACAGTTCAAAAGCATCAATTCTTCGGCGCTCAGCCTTCTTCACAGTCCAACTCTCACATCCATACGTGACTACATGAAAAACCATAGCCTTGACTAGACCTTTGTTGGCAAAGTAATGTTTCTGCTTTTCAATATGCTATCTAGGTTGGTCATAACCTTCCTTCCAAGAAGTAAGCGTCTTTTAATTTCATGGCTGCAGTCACCATCTGCAGTGATTTTGGAGCCCACAAAAATAAAGTCTGACACTGTTTCCACTGTTTCCCCATCTATTTCCCATGAAGTGATGGGACTGGACGCCATGATCTTCGTTTTCTGAATGTGGATCTTTAAGCCAACTCTTTCACTCTCCACTTTCACTTTCATCAAGAGGCTTTTTAGTTCCTCTTTACTTTCTGCCATAAGGGTGGTGTCATCTGCATATCTGAGGTTATTGATATTTCAGTAACAAATTTCATTTTCATTCATTTTCTATCATTAACTATTGAACAACATTACTTTTGCACCCTCACTTACCTCCTTACTGAGATACCTAATTTCTTAATATCATTCTGACTCACTTCACTCTGTATGAGGCTCTAGGTTCATCCACCTCACAACAACTAACTCAAATCTGTCCCTCTTTATGGCTTAATAATATTTAATTGTATAAATGCACCATAACGTTTTATCCATTCATCTGATGATGGACGTCTAGGTTGCTTCCTTATCCTGGCTATTGTAAATATTACTGCAGTGAACATTAGGGTACATGTGTCTTTTAGAATTATGGTTTTCTCAGGATAAATGACAAGTAGTGGAATTGCTGGGTCATAGTTGAATGAACCTTGAGCCTCTTATACAGAGTGAAGTAAATCAAAAATAAAAAAACAAGTATCATATATTAACACATATATAATATACAGAATCTAGAAAAATGGTACTGATGACCCCACTAGGGAACAGATTTATGGACACAGCATGGAAAGGTGATGGTTGGACAAACTGATAAAGCAGCATTGACATGTACACACTTCTGTTGTTGTTTAGTCACTAAGTCATGTCCAGTTCTTTTGCGACCTCATGGACCCACCAGGCTCCTCTTTTTCCCAGGCAAGAAGACTGGAGTATGTTGCCATTTTCTTCTCCAGGGGATCTTCCCAATCCAGGGATCAAACCTGCAGCTCTTGCTGCATCTCTGCATTGCAGGAAGATTCTTTACTGCTGAGCCATTGGGCTATCAAGTATAAAACAGATAGTTGTAGGAAGTTGCTAAATAAAACAGGGAGGCCAGCCTGGCACTCTGTGATGGCCTAAAGTGATGGGTGGCTCAGGAAGGAAGGGATACACACACACACACACACACATACACACACACACACACACACACACTTATGACTGATTCAAGTTGTTGTATGGCAGAAACCAACACAAAATTGTAAAGCACTTTTCTACCAATTAAAAAGTAAATAAAATTTTTAAAAAATCATGCTACACTAAACTGCCAAACTTTGATGACTTAGAAAAGAATAGTAAAAGTGTTGGATAGTATAGTATAAGGAAAAACACAGTAGAAAAGTTGTAGATAGTATTTTATCAAAAGGAAAACACTGTGGATAAGATGAACCTTGAAAATCCATGGTGTTGATGAGTCAGATTAAGGTTGTAGAATAGGAGTATGCAGAGCGCACCTCCCCTTATGAATACATCAAAAATACAACTATATGTGGAATAATTCTCACTGAAAACTAACTGGAGACTGGGACTGGCAGGAAGACTCTTGTACAACCAAGTCTACAAGAAAATTTCACATGCAGCTGGGGAGGCAGGGAAGAGAAGTGATCAGATCAGGACCTGTGACCCTGGGAGGAGACACAGAAGATGGAGATTATACCACTGGAGATCCTCCTTGGGGAGTGAGCAGTTTAAGCCAAACATTGGGTGCTTGGCCCTGGGGTACAACATTGTCAAGACGAGTCCCCTTAGCTTTAGAGAACTAGTGAGACTAACAGGAGGGCTATAAACCTAGACTTTGCTCATGAAGAACCTGCACACATTTCCTTACTGCTGAAACCAGGTGGAGAAAGCAGATTGAGACTGCACAGGATTTTGTCTGCTGCTACTGCTAAGTCACTTCAGTCGTGTCTGACTCTGTGCGACCCCAGAGATGGCAGCCCACCAGGCTCCCCCGTCCCTGGGACTCTCCAGGCAAGAACACTGGAGTGGGTTGCCATTTTCTTCTCCAATGCAGGAAAGTGAAAAGTGATAGGGAAGTTTCTCAGTCGTGTCCGACTCTTAGCGACCCCATGGACTGCAGCCCACCAGGCTCCTCCGTCCATGGGATTTTCCAGGCAAGAGTACTGGAGTGGGATGCCATTGCCTTCTCCAGGATTTTGTCTGGTTTCCGTCAACTGCCCTAGCCAAACCCAAGCACTTGATCCAGCCCCACTTGTCTTGAAACACAGCTCCGCATGAGGACAAGAGCTGCAGCAGCCAAAAGGCGTGCTTAGTTGTGAGGAACAGAACCAGCTCAGACCCAGAGTGGCATCAAAAAGGGTGGGAACAGTCAATACAGGTGCTTAAGGAGGTGGCACATCAGAAGCAGTATGTGACTTTGACCTGTGTCAGGACTGCCACAGCCACACCCTGGCTGACACTGAAGACGCATGACAGAACCTCTTACCCTAGCGCTGCTTACTTGGGGCTGAGGGTGGTGGTGAGGGGAAAAGGTGAGCACACACTTAAGAGGGAACAGAACAAGCTCAGACCCAACCCTCAGGACTTCTGCTTCAGCAACTTGGGACCTGCTCCCACTGTGGATAGTGAGGTGTTGGCCATTGATCAGAGGAGAAGCAATGGCTCACATTTGGCTCTGATCCTAGCTCCCCTCCCCTCCTCCAACTTCAGCCCCACCTCTTCCCAAGGTGAGAGCTGACTATATAGGGACTCTACCACTCAAAAGAATGCAGGTATCAGATAATTTTAGAATGAAATAGAAGGGTTCTTAGTTTAAGTTTCCTAATTTACAAAAAGAGGGAAATAGTTACCCATAGAGTTTAAGTGACTCTTTCATTGTCACAAGCTAAAGTGGGCAGAGCTAATAATTGACTTTTTTGGTATCTATACACTATGACTTTTGTCTTTTGCTGATCATTGTTTCTAATCATTCAATACCCATTTTGCCTCAAATCAAGTCCAGTTAGTAATGATTTAAGAATGCATCCTTGTGTACTTTAATATTTTAGGTTGAGAACATGTAGAATATATTTTAGTTTAGAGCTCTTAAAGGTTTGTGGTTCCAGCTAAAAAAAAAAATTCATTGTGCAGGATCACTTAGTTTAGTTAGAAAATTTAGTTTCCAAGACTTAAAGACATAAACTGTGATTGTCCACTCCTTTTAAATACCAAAGGAGAAACATAAGAGGAGAATGTAGGTCTATTACATAGCTGACCATCCGGTATGAATTTTATCATCTTCAACAACCCAGGCAACACAGAGTAGATAAAGTAAATGATCATGTCTACAAATTGCCACACTACAAAAGGCATTCTTCATGAGAACAATCCCAGAAATCAGGAGCATTTGCAAAAGCTCTCAAGACAAAACTGTCAAAAGAATTGCTACATGTCTCCAAATTCAAAACTGACATAAGCATACAGTAGAGAACCATCTGTGATGCTTTATGATAGTGTGTTGAGAAAAAAATAATATTACAATAGGCTTTTCCCAATATTTCCTCTCAGCAATATTTTAACAATAAGCAAAAAAGACTATATAATGTGTATTGAGGGATCAAAGAGCAGGAAAAGATTGTATAGGGTGACTCTCTGATTCTGTAGAAAATGTAAAGAATTTGAATGGATAGCAACACAAATTGAAGAATATCTCAGGCAGGAAAAATATCATCAGCAAAGGCCTGTACACCTTCCTGAATTAAAGCATTTTGTATTGTCATTCTTAGGAATTTAATTATATACTTCTTTTCAAACCAGTGTCTAAAATATAGCTCATCTATCCCAGTAGGTTGGTTAATATTTCATACTGGAAGTTATTCTTTATGTCTTTTGTCACATAATGATACCCTGTTGCAGATGTACAATAAATATTATATTAAGGATAACTCTATCTCATATTTGCACATAAACTTTCTGACCATCTCTTAGGCATATTACCCAATGAAAAAATTCTACATTACATACAGAGGTGACTAAATTTATTAGTAATATGAGGAAAACAATGTTGGAAGAAAGCCTAATCTGTGGACAAAAACATAATTATGTAAAGCCTTAACCCAGGAGTTTCAATTTACACAGTGCAGTACAATGTGCTGTGAGACTAACATCTAAAGTACCAGATAAAATATGGAGTTGCAAAATCACATTATCAATCTGTTTCTAAAGTATGCTTTGATTAACTTTTTAAAAGAATTTCACAGTTATTAAACTATGTGAGTTAAATTAAACTGGACAATATTTAATTCTATAATATAGCAAGGAATCATTTCCAGGGAAATTTTGACAATCATCAACAACCTGTCCCCATCCATCAGAGAGCAGACAGAATGAAAACCACAATCACAGAAAACTAACCAAAATGATTACATGGATCACAGCTTGGTGTAACTTAATGAAACTATGAGCCATGCCATGTAGGGCCACCCAAGATGGACGGGTCATGGTGGAGAGTTCTGACAAAAAGTGGTCCACTGGAGAAGGGAATGCCAAACCACTTCAGCATTATAGACATGAGAACCCCATGAACGGTATGAAAAGGCAAAAAGATATGATACTGAAAGACAAACCCCCAGATCAGTAGGTGTCCAAAATACTAGTAGAGAAGAGTGGAGAAATAACTTCACAAGGAATGAAGACACTGAGCCAAAGCAGAAATGACACACAATTGTGAATGTGTCTGGTGGTGACAGTAAAGTCCAATGCTGTAAAGAACAATATCTCATAGGAATTTGGAATGGTAGGTGCATGAATCAAGGTAGATTAGACCTGGTCAAACAGGAGATGGCAAGAGTAAACACTGACATTTTAGGAATCAGTGAACTAAAACAGACAGGAATAGGTAAACTTAATTCAGACTAGAGTGAAAAAGTTGGCTTAAAGCTCAACATTCAGAAAACGAAGATCATGGCATCTGGTCCCATCACTTCATGGGAAATAGATGGGGAAACAGTGGAAACAGTGTCAGACTTAATTTTTCTGGGCTTCAAAATCACTACAGATGGTGACTGCAGCCATGAAATTAAAAGACGCTTACTCCTTGGAAGAAAAGTTATGACCAACCTAGATAGCATATTGAAAAGCAGAAACATTACTTTGCCAACAAAGGTCCGTCTAGTCAAGGCTATGGTTTTTCCAGTGGTCATGTATGGATGTGAGAGTTGGACTGTGAAGAAAACTGAACGCTGAAGAATTGATGCTTTTGAACTGTGGTGTTGGAGAAGACTCTTGAGAGTCCCTTGGACTGAAAGGAGATCCAACCAGTCCATTCTGAAGGAGATCAGCCCTGGGTGTTCTTTGGAAGAAATGAGGCTAAAGCAGAAACTCCAGTACTTTGGCCACCTCCTGTAAAGAGTTGACTCATTGGAGAAGACTCTGATGCTGGGAGGGATTGGGGGCAGGAGGAAAAGGGGACGCCAGAGGATGAGAAGGCTGAATGTCATCACCGACTCGATGGACATGAGTTTGGGTGAACTCCAGGAGATGGTGATGGACAGGGAGGCCTGGCGTGCTGTGATTCATGGGGTCACAAACAGTCAGGCACGACTGAGCGACTGAACTGAACTGAACTGACCATTATATCTACCACTATGGGCAAAAATACCTTAGAAGAAATGGAGTAGCCCTGATAGTCAAAATTCAGTACTTGGGGACAATCCCAAAAATGACAGAATGATCTCTGTTCATTTCCAAGGAAACCCATTCAATATCATAATAATGTAAGTCTATGCCCAACTGCTAATGCCGAAGAAGCTGATGTAGGATGGTTTTATGAAGACCTACAAGATCTTCTCAGAGAAGGTGATGGCATCCCACTCCAGTACTCCTGCCTGGAAAATCCCATGGATGGAGGAGCTTGGAAGGCTGCAGTCCATGGGGTCGCTGAGGGTCAGACACGACTGAGGGACTTCACTTTCACTTTTCACTTTCCTGCATTGAAGAAGTAAATGGCAACCCACTCCAGTGTTCTTGCCTGGAGAATCCCAGGGACGGGGGAGCCTGGTGGTCTGCTGTCTATGGGGTCACACAGAGTCAGACACGACTGAAGTGACTTAGCAGCACAAGATCTTCTACAACTAATACCAAAAAAAAAAAAAAAAAAAAAAGATGTCCTTTTCATCACAGGGGACTGGAATACAGAAGAAGGAAGTCAAGAAATACCTAGAGTACAAGGCAAGTTTGTCCCTGGAATACAAAATGAAACAGGGCAAAGGCTAACAGAGTTTTGCCAAGAAATAGCAAACACCCTCTTCCAACAACACAAAAGACGACTTGACACATGGTCATCTCCAGATGGTCAATATTGAAATCAGATTGATTATATTCTTTGTAGCTAAAGATGGAGACGCTCTATACAGTGAGCAAAAACAAGACTCATAGGTGACTATGGGTTAGATCATGAACTCCTTATGGCAAAATTCAGCATGAAATTAAAGAAAGCAGGGAAAACCAATAGGCTGTTTAGGTATGACCTAAATTAAATCCCTTACAATTATATGGGGGAAGTGACAAATAGATTCAAGGGATTATATCTGATATACAGAGTGCCTGAAGAACTATGGACAGAGTTTATAAAATTGTATAGGAGATGGAGATCAAAACCATCCACAAGAAAAGGAAATGCAGGAAGGCAAAATGATTGTCTGAGGAGGCATTGCAAATATCTGAGAAAAGAAGAGAACCAAAAGGCAAAGGAGAAAAGGAAAGTTATATCCATCTCAGTGCAGAGTTCCAAAGAATGGCAAGGAGAAATACGATAGTCTCCTTGGTGAACAAGGCAAAGAGATAAAGGAAAACAATAGAATGGGAAAGACTAGAGATCTCTTCAAGAAAATTATAGATACCAAGGGAACATTTCATGCAAATAGGCATGATAAAGGATAGAAACAGTATGGACCTAACAGAAGCAGAAGACATTAAGAAAAAGTGGCAAGAATACACAGAAGAAGTATACAAAAAAGGTCTTAATGACCCGGATAACCACAACAGTGTGATCACTCACCTAGAACCAGACATCCTGGAATGTGATATCAAGTGGGCCTTAAGCACTGTGGTTTTGTTGACTCACTCTGTCCTGTCTGACGCTTTGCAACCCCGTGGACTGCAGCATGCCAGGCTTCCCTGTCCTTCACCATCTCCCAGGGTTTGTTAAAACTCATGTCCAATGAGTCAGTGATTCCATCCAAGCATCTCATCCTCTGTTGTCCCTTATCCTCCTGCCTTCAAACTTTCCTTCCACCTGCTTTCGATCTTCAATGTAGAAAGCATTACTACAAACAAAGCTAGTGGAGGTGATGGAATTCCAGCTGAGCTATTTCAAAGCCTAAAAGATGATGCTGTGAAAGTGCTGCACTCAATATGTCAGCAAATTTGGAAAACTCAGCAGTGGCCACAGGACTGGAAAAGGTCAGTTTTCATTCCAATCCCAAAGAAGGGCAATGCTAAACAATGTTTAAACTACCACACAATTATGCTCATTTTACATGCTATCAAGGTAATGCTCAAAATCCTTCAAGCTAGGCTTCAACTGTACAAGAACCGAGAACTTCCAGATGTTCAAGGTGGATTTAGAAAAGGCAGAGGAAACATATCAAATTGCTAACAGCTGGATCATAGAAAAAACAAGGGAATTTAAGAAAAAAAGCATCGTTGAAAAATGACTATGCTAAAGCCTTTGACTGTATATATCACAACAAACTGTGGAAAATTCTTCAAGAGATGGGAATACCAGACCACCTTTTCTGTCTGCTGAGAAACCTGTATGCAGGTCAAGAAGAAACAGAAACAAGATGTCGAACAACAGACTGCTTCCAACTTGGGAAAGGAGTACATCAAGGCTCTATATTGTCACCCTGTTTATTTAACTTTTATGCAGAGTAAGTCATGAAAAATGCCAGGCTGGATGAAGCACAAGCTGGAGTCAAGATTGCCGGGAAAAATATCAATAACCTTAGATATGCAGATGGCACCACCCTAATGGCAGAATGGGCCTTAGAAAGCATCACTATGAACAAAGCTAATGGAGGTGATGGAATTCTAGTTGAGCTATTCCAAATCCTGAAAGATGATGCTGTGAAAGTGCTGCACTCAATATGCCAGAAAATTTGGAAAACTCAGCAGTGGCCACAGGACTGGAAAAAGTCAGTTTTCATTCCAATCCCAAAGAAAGGCAATGCCAAAGAATGCTCAAACTACCACACAATTGCACTCATCTCACATGCTAGTAAAGTAATGCTCAAAATTCTCCAAGCCAGGCTTCAGCAATATGTGAACCGTGAACTTCCTGATGTTCAAGCTGGTTTTAGAAAAGGCAGAGGAACCAGAGATCGAATTGCCAACATCCGCTGGATCATGGAAAAAGCAAGAGAGTTCCAGAAAAACATCTATTTCTGCTTTATTGACTATGCCAAAGCCTTTGACTGTGTGGATCACAATAAACAGTGGAAAATTCTGAAAGAGATGGGAATACCAGACCACCTGATCTGCCTCTTGAGAAACCTGTATGCAGGTCAGGAAGCAACAGTTAGAACTGGACATGGAACAACAGACTGGTTCCAAATAGGAAAAGGAGTACGTCAAGGCTGTATATTGTCACCCTGTTTACTTATATGCAGAGTACATCATGAGAAACGCTGGACTGGAAGAAACACAAGCTGGAATCAAGATTGCTGGGAGAAATATCAATAACCTCAGATATGCAGATGACACCACCCTTATGGCAGAAAGTGAGGAGGAACTCAAAAGCCTCTTGATGAAAGTGAAAGTGGAGAGTGAAAAAGTTGGCTTAAAGCTCAACATTCAGAAAACGAAGATCATGGCATGTGGTCCCTTCGCTTCATGGGAAATAGGTGGGGAAACAGTGGAAACAGTGTCAGACTTTATTTTTCTGGGCTCCAAAATCACTACAGATGGTGACTGCAGCCATGAAATTAAAAGACGCTTACTCCTTGGAAGGAAAGTTATGATCAACCTAGGTAGCATATTCAAAAGCAGAGACATTACTTTGCCAACAAAGGTTCGTCTAGTCAAGGCTATGGTTTTTCCTGTGGTCATGTATGGATGTGAGAGTTGGACTGTGAAGAAGGCTGAGCGCCAAGGAATTGATGCTTTTGAACTGTGGTGTTGGAGAAGACTCTTGAGAGTCCCTTGGACTGCAAGGAGATCCAACCAGTCCATTCTGAAGGAGATCAGCCCTGGGATTTCTTTGGAAGGAATGATGCTAAAGCTGAAACTCCAGTACTTTGGCCACCTCATGCGAAGAGTTGACTCATTGGCAAAGACTCTGATGCTGGGAGGGATTGGGGGCAGGAGGAGAAGGGGAAGACAGAGGATGAGATGGCTGGATGGCGTCACTGACTCGATGGACATGAGTCTGAGTGAACTCCGGGAGTTGGTGATGGACAGGGAGGCCTGGCGTGCTGTGATTCATGGGGTCACAAAGAGTTGGACACAACTGAGCGACTGATCTGATCTGATCTGATCTAATGGCAGGAAGTGAATAAGAACTAAGGAGATTTTTGATGAAGGTGAAAGAGGAGAAAGAAAAAGCTGGCTTAAAACTCAACAATCCTAAAAATAAGATCATGAAAAAAAAATTAATATCATGGCATCTGGTCCCATCACTTCATGGCAAATAGATGGGAAACAATGGAAACAGTGAGATACTTTATTTTGGGAGTCTCCAAAATCACTGCAGATGGTGACCACAGCCATGAAATTAAAAGACACTTGCTCCTTGGAAGAAAAACTATGACAAACCTAGGCAGCATATTCAAAAGCAGAGAGATTACTTTACCAACAAAGGTCCGTCTAGTCAAAGCTATGGTTTTTCCAGTAGTCATGTATGGGTGTGAGAGTTGGACTATAAAGAAAGCTGAGCACCGAAGAATTAATGCTTTTGAACTGTGGTGCTGGAGAAGACTCTTGAGAGTAACTTGGACTGCATGGAGTTCAAACCAGTCAATCCTAAAGGAAACCAACTCTGAATATTCACTGGAAAGATTGATGCTAAAACTGAAGCTCCAATACTTTGGTCATCTGATGCAAAGGGCTGACTCATTGGAAAATACCATGATGCTGGGAAAGATTGAAGGCAGGAGAAGGGGACGACAGAGGATGAGATGGTTGGATAGTATCATTGACTCAATGGACAGGAGTTTGAGCAAATTCAGGGAGATAGCAAAGGACAGGGAAACCTGGTGTGCTGCAGTCCATCTGGTCGCAAAGAATTGGACACAACTGAGCAACTGAACAACAACAAATCAACAACCTGAGAGTGGGGAGGGAATGTATTCTTAGGTTGGGGGGTGAGAAGGGGTCAGAACCTCTGAACAAATAAATTGAAAACAAATGCCAAGATTATTTACTATTTCTGGAGCACACACAAATAATAATTCATATCTCTAAGCAGTGTCACCAGAGATTCTATAATACTTGGAATAAGCAGAATTAGAAAAGCCACAAATTGAATTTTATAACATTTCTCACATCCAGGTTTACACTAAATTCACTAGGAATTACCTTAGCCTAAATATAACACCATTTAAAATATAAAGACCCCAACATGAAAAAGCAAATTCTAACTGCCATTTTATCTTTAAGGATGTATTTTCACACTGCAGCCCAAGTTTCAACAATAATCCCCACTAGAGTTCAGGAAACTAGATATGTAATGAATTATTCTTTTTGAAATGCTGAGTAAACCAATACATGTACAAAACTTCATTCATTACTTACCTATCAAAGAATATAAACATAGGTCATTTTTCAACCAATTTTTACATAATCATTAAGGGATTTGACTACGTAGCAGTCATATATTTGATAAAAATCTACAATTAAAATTAGTTCTATAAATAAGGTGGTATCATCTGGGAAAAATACTAACAGTGTGAATCACTACCCAAAAAAGTTCTTACTTTCTATACAACTTTAATGAACTCCTGCCTTTATAAGGTAATATTAACTAGATAGACATTTTTCAAGCCTTAGAAGAGAAGCAGAATAATGCAAAGAAACAAGATGAGGCATTGAGTAAACCATGTTTTCATATCTACAAAATCATTTAAATCAGCATTCCTTATTTTAATTCATAAAAGCAGACATTGAAGCATAATTCATAGTTGAATAAAAATAAACCAAAGCATTTTGAAAATGTAGATGTTTTCTCAGGTAATGCACCTTGTGTGATAAGTAAGTAGTTACAGTTGACCCTTAAATAATGTGGGTTTGAACTATGTTGGTCTGCTTATACGATTTTTTTTTCAATAATTACATTAGAAAAATCTTTACAATTTTGTGACAATTTAAAAACTTGCAGATGAACCATGTAACCTAGAAATATGTAAAAAAAATTTAAGAAAATAGATAAGTTGTGAATGCACAAAATATATGTGGATAGACATATAGCATACAAATATGTGTTAATCAGCTGTCTATGTTATCCATAAAGCTTCCTGTCAACAATAGGCTATTAGTCAAGTTTCGGAGAAGTCAAAGTTTACATGTGGATTTTCAAGTTATCTAGGGGTTGATGACCCTGACCTCTGTGTGGTTCAAGGGTCAACTGTACTCTCTCTTGTCACAAAAATGCATTGCAATTCACTCATCTTGTAGGTTTGAATCAAAATTTCTAATAGATATATTGAGTTAGTGATGTTACATGATACAAATTAAATTTAACTATTTTTAGATTTAACCTTTTTTTATCACTGATAGGTAGCCTATGTCATTGATATGATAAAATTTTTCAGTTGAAAGTAAATAATTATGGAAGCTCTTTAGGGCAGTAATTGTGTCTCTTTATTAGCAGCATCTTCCCTACTCCTCACACAGTGTCTGGTGTGTAGAAGGCAGTAGGTAAATATTTGCTAAATTAAGCAATTCATTTAAAAGTTGGATCATAGTAAGAAAAGTACATAATAAGCAATGAAGGTAACTGTGTAAAGCAGACGAAAAGGAGAATCTAGGTAATAGAAAACAAACTTCCCTCTGCTAGCTGAACAAATATATGGTTTGCAAATATTAAAGAAATTTAAAAAGCCTTCATAATCATTAATACAGATTTTGTATTCCTTACATGAATATTTATAATACTACCTTGGCTTCTCTATCAAAGCAAAATTTGCTTTGCATTATATTTTAAATGATACTTCATAAATGTTAAATGATGGTTTTTGTTGTGGCTAAGGTAGAATATCTGTGACGACACAATAAGACACAATGATCAACAGATTCCAGAACACATACTTTGGAGAACATAACAGCCTCTTGCTCTGAGGGAAGAGTTTAATGCATTTCTATAGCATATACCACAGTGATTCTAAAAAGTAAAGTTTTCAAAGCTACATCTTGTTGAAAAATTCCTCTTTATTTCCTCAAATGACCAAAGAAGGACATGCGGGCAAATATACATGTCCATCATTAGCCATTCTATAACTGCTGCACAGATGTCCTGACCATATTATTATCCAAATAGCTTCAATATTGCCACAGCATCCTAATAAGGCATAAAATGTCCCTTTTTATAATACAGACATGTACATATCTTAATAACGATACAACAGAATGATATCTTAAATATGGTATCTGCCAGTCTTCTATTAAATCTCTTATCCAATTCTCCTTATTTTAATAAAAACTATCTTCACATATGTATTAAATATAGGATTTAACTCAATGCTATGGGGATAGCATTGTACCAATGGCAATGGAGAGCTCAAAAGAAGTTTACGCCATGATTCTTGCCTCTAAAAATCTTAAATTCTAACCAGAGAAATAAGATTAATACACATAAAATGGTCATCTTGTCAAATGTACAGAAATAATAACAACATGCATAAAAACATGACAATGTATTGAGTTTTTAATAGGAAATGCTTTACCAAGCATTTTTCTTGCCTTTTCTCATTTAATTCTTACAAAAATCCAGTAATTCTTTTTTTATTATCTCCACTGTACCAATGAAGAAAACCTAAGCCCCAGAAAGCTAAATATATTATCCAAGTTCACACCTCTGGAGGAGACAATATTCTATCACAGTTCCAATCTTGAAAGACGGTGCTGGGAAACACTATATCTCCTAAGACTTTGTGGATTGAAGCAGGCAGCAGGAGGTGCCTATTAGGGGGCTCAAGACAAGACTTAGATAGGTATGGATGATGCATTAATGAAAGAACTTGATCACTGCCCTGATGAATTTGATTGACTAACATGGGAAATGGAGGCATACAAGTTCTAGAGAAGAAATAGAAATATAAAAATATATCTAAAATACTAAAATTATCACTAAGTGATAATTTCAAAAGGTTGAGATTTATGGAAATCAAAAGACATGAAGAGAAGAAAGTGACTTATATGAGTAATCATAGTGGACACAGACCAAAGAAAGAGATCAAAAATCCAAGAAATATTAGACATAAGTCAAAAGGCTTTACTGCCTGGTAAAATCTGGACACTTTATTGACTGTGAGTTCCTGGAAGGCAAATAGTAACAACATTAAGACAATAATTTATATGGTATTCATGCGGAAAAAAAAAAGCAATAAGCCAACTGGATCACTCCAAAGCATAGAATTAGCTTCTTGGCAGGCAAGAAGACAATCTTACCCTTTAGAATTCACTACTGAAAAGAACTTCAGAGGAGCTTTCAAATGGGAAATGGGGAGTTTAATAGGTACGGAATCACAGTTTTGCAAGATGAAAAAAAAAAGTTCTTGCAAACTTTTTTGAAATTGATTCTAAAACAGTATTATATACTTAACACTACTGTACACTTTAAATTAGTTAAGATAGTAGATAGTAGATTTTATATATTTATTAATCACAGTTTTAAAATAGGAAGAAAAACAATTTTAAATGGAATGTACTACTCTGTATAGGTAGTGATTGCTCATTTTTGTAAGTACTCTTCTAGGAAGCATTATATAGTTTACATTAAGAACCACTGCACTAAACAGAAGGTTGAATCAGAGACCTTGGAAGGTCCTTTCCAAATTCAAGGCTTTAAGATTTAATCATTAAATTCTTCTTCTGGATTGTTTACAAGTCAATTCTCATAGGAGTAAATGACCAAAGGAGACAGAGAAACAATTTCTCCAAAGAGGTAATAATTCAATAAAAATATTGACTCCCTAGTATATGAGTTTCCCAAAGCTGCCATACAAAGTAACACAAACTGGGTGGCTTACACACTAGACATTTATTATCTCACATTTCTGAATGCTATCAGTCTGAAATCAAGGTGTCCGTGGAGCCATGGTCCCTCTGACACCTATGGGAAGACGCAAGAGTCCTTCCTTGCCTCTTCCCAGCTTCTGATGATTTGCTAGCCGTCTTGAGTGTTCCTTGGCTTGAAGTTACATAACTCAGCTACAAACTCCAATCTCTGCCTTTGTCATCATGCTGTCCCCCATATATCTTTGTCTTCACATGGTCTTTTTTAATATAAGAACCACAGTCATACTGGTTTGGGGGCCCACCCTAATCCAATATGATCTCATCTTAACATTTTTCAAGGACCCTATGTCCAAATAAGGTTATATTCAGAAATACTGGGGGTTAAGACTTCAATATTGTGAGGACTGCAATTCAACTCATTTTCAAGATCTTTAGCACTATCTTGATATCACTTTCTATGGAAAGATAAGATGAGCTGTAATGAGTTTCTAGAAACTCATACCCCAGTCCAGCAACAAAGAGTTCAGGCAATACTATACAACTACTCCAAGATGTGATCAAGAATTTCAAAGAAAAACAGGATAGTCTAACAGTTGTGTAAGCAAACCAAGTGAGATCATCACAAAAAAGGGAGACTGAAGAAAGGCCTTCAATGAGCTACTGATAAACATTTTCAAGCAACTTGATATAATTGTGTAAAACTGACAAATTAAAATGATACCCAGCTATACAGGAAATTCTTTAGCCACAGCTCACAATAAACTGTAACACAATATTCAAATTGGTGCTACCAAAATAAAGCAAATACTAAATGCTAGGTGTACACAGTAGAGAAGTGATAGGTAGTTCTATATTGTCTTTTCAGCCTCATCCACACAGAGAAATACTATCGTTACCATAGTAGGTTGTCTACAAAAGAATAATAACATGCTCAAGAAAGTATTCCCCAGACATGTCTACACTGTGCAAATCTTAAAGAAGTGTTAGGCACTTCTACATGTGCCTAACAAATTGTGGGAACTCACTCAACTTAACAGAAGTTGATAGCCCAGTTTCTTAAAATAAAATTCATACTACATTTAAGTTTCAGGCAACATTTGATACAAATAAAATTAAAATGACAGGGAAAATAACAGTTTCCTCAGCCATCAGGGAAGAGTGGAATATTCCACTTTTTTTTTTTTTTCCAAAAAAGCAAGAGAGTTCCAGAAAAACATCTACTTTTGCTTTATTGACTATGCCGAAGCCTTTGACTGTGTGGATCACAATAAACTCTGGAGAATTCTGAAAGAGATGGGAATAGCAGACCACCTGACCTGCCTCCTGAGAAATCTGTATGCAGGTCAAGAAGCAACAGTTAGAACTGGACACAGAACAACAGACTGCTTCCAAATAGGGAAAAGAAAATGTTACCCTGCTTATTTAACTTATATGCAGAGTACATCATGAGAAATGCTGGGCTGGATGAAGCACAAGCTGGAATAAAAGTGCTGGGAGAAATATCAATAACCTCAGATATGCAGATGACACCATCCTTAAGACAGAAAACAAAGAAGAACTAAAGAGCCTCTTGATGAAAAAGTTGGCTTAAAGCTCAACATTTAGAAAACTAAGATCATGGCATCTGGTCCCATCACTTAATGGAAAATAGATGGGGAAACAATGGAAGCAGTGAGAAACTTTGGGCTCCAAAATCACTGCAGATGGTAACTGCAGACATGAAATTAAAAGACCCTTGCTCCTTGAAAGAAAAAGAGACAGACCAACCTAGACAGCATATTAAAAAGCAGAGACATTACTTTACCAACAAAGTTCCATCTAGTCAAAGCTATGGTTTTTCCAGTAGTCATGTATGAATGTGAGAGTTGGACCATAAAGAAAGCTGAGAACTGAAGAATTGATGCTAAATGTGTTAGTCACTGAGTGACTAACACACAGTCCATCCTAAAGGAAATCAGTCCTGAATATTCATTGGAAGGACTGATGCTGAAGCTGAAACTCCAATATTTTGGCTACATGATGCAAAGAAACAACTCATTGGAAAAGACTCTGATTCTGGGAAAGACTGAAGGTGGGGGGAGAAGGGGACAAGAGAGGATGAGATGGTTGGATGGCATTACCTATGAGATAGACATGAGTTTGAGTAAACTCTGGGAGTTGGTGATGGACAGGGAAGCCTGGCATGCTGTAGTCCATGGGGTCACAAAGAGTCAGACTTGACTGAGCGACTGAACTGAACTGAAGCTGGTATCTCAAGAAGAGTCCAGAGATGCCCATCTTAACAATGCCCCAGATGCCTGACCTGGAACAGAGGGTTGAGAGTTTCAGCCCTAAATGAGGGACAGTAGCAAGCCAATCAGTGTCTCATCCTGGTCATGTGCAGAACCAAAATCCCTGGGCTAGATTTGTCAGTTTATAAACACCTCTGATGTTGTTGTTCTTCAGTCTCTAAGCCCTGTCTGACTTTTTGCAACCCGTGGACTGCAGCATGCCAGGCTTTCTGTCCTTCACCATCTCCCGGAGTTTACTCAAACTCATGTCCATTGAGTGAGTGATGCCATCCAACCATCTCATCCTTTGTCGCCCCTTTTTCCTGATGCCCTCATGAGAAATACTCTATTCTTTTCTGGGTATTGTGGACAACAAATATTCTTCATATTTTGCCAACCAGGGACCTGAATATAATTTTCCCTCTCCCACGTGGTACATAAGGCCTGGAGAAATCCATGGTATACATGGGCCACACAGCCTGGAGAATTCCATGGACAGAGGAGCCTGGGGTCCCAAAGAGTCGCACAGGATTGAGTGACTAACACACAGATGATACATATTCACCATGCACAAAAACATCCCAGGAATAACTGTATAACTCACGCATAATATTAATGACTTGCAAATACTTGTCTAGGATGTGTTCACATTTAAAACATTTTTAAATTAAAATAAAGAAATGTCAATTTAAAGTACAAATAGCAGTTTATTTCTATTTGTTATTACACATCTGAAAGATGGATGTGTCTTCACATCACTTTATCCATTATATCAGATTGCAAACTAAGTCTTCAAAATTGCTTGCTTTATAGATGAGTTTAGTGTTACTTGTTATAAAATGATTCCTTACATAATTAGACACAACATAAGATCACATAGAAGTGATAATTACTGACTAGTAATTAAAATAAATCCCCAGAGGAAATACTCAATAAAAATTAAGGAATATAACTCTTTTTTAGCATTTTGTATACTACCACACAATTGCACTCATTTCACATGCTAGCAAAGTAATGCTCAAAATTCTGCAAGCCAGGCTTCAACAGTACGTGAACCGAGAACTTCCAGATGCTCAACCTGGATTTAGAAAAGGCAGAGGAATCAGGGATCAAATTGCCAACATCCACTGGATCATAGAAAAAGCAAAGGAATTGCAGAAAACATCTACTTCTGCTTCATTGACTACTCTAAAGCCTTTGACTGAGTGTATCACTACAAACTATGGAAAATTCTTAAAGAAATAGGAGCACCAGATCACCTGACCTGCCTCCTGAGAAACCTGTATGCATGTCAAGAAGCAACAGTTAAAACTGGATATGGAATAACCAACTGGTTAAAAATTGGGAAAAGAGTACATCAAGCCTGTTTATTGTTACCCAGGTTATTTAACCTATATGGGCTGGATGAAGTACAAGCTGGAATCAAGATTGCCAGGAGAAATATCAATAACCTCAGCTATGCAGATGGCACCATCCTTATGGCAGAAAGCAAAGAGGAACTAGAGAGCCTCTTGATGAAGGTGAAAGGAGAGCAAAAAAGCCGGCTTAAAATTCAACATTCTAAAAACTAAGATCAAAAAATAAAAATAAAAACTAAGATCATGGCATCCGGTCCCATAATTCATGGGAAATAGATGGGGAAACAATGGAAACAGTGACAGACTTTATTTTCTTTGGCTCCAAAATCACTGCAGATGGTCACTGCAGCCACAAAATTAAAAGATCCTTGCTCCTTGAAAGAAAAAATAAAACAAACCTAGACAGCATATTAAAAAGCACAGACATTGCCAACAAAGGTCCGTATAGTCAAAGCTATGGTTTATCCAGTAGTCATGTGTGGATGTGAGAACTGGACCATAAACAAGGCTGAGCACCGAAAAATTGATGCTTTTGAACTGCGGTGCTGGAGAGGACTCTCGAGAGTCCCTTGGACAGCAAGGAGATCAAACCAGTCAATCCTAAAGGAAATCAACCCTGAATATTCACTGGAAGGATTAATGCTGAAGATGAAGCCCCAATACTTTGGTCACCTGATGCGAAGAGCCGACTCTTTAGAAAAGACCCTGATGCTGAGAAAGACTGAGGCAAGAGGCGAGGGGGATGACAGAGGGTGAGATGGTTGGGCAAGCTCCGGGAGATGGTGAAGAACAGGGAAGCCTAGCATGCTGCAGTCCAAGGGGTCACAAAGAGTTAGACACACTGAACAACTAAACAACAAATTGAAGTATAATTAACATGTTGACAAAAATTAGCACGTATTTAAAGTGTAACAAAAGTTTTGACATATTGTATATTCATCAAAGCACCACTGCTGTTGTTTCGTCACTAAGTCCTGTCTGACTCTCTGCCGCACCATGGACTGTAGCCCGCCAGGCTACTCTGTCCATGCAATTCTCCAGGCAAGAACCCTGGAATGGGTTGCCATTTCCTTCTCCAGTGGATCTTCCCCATCCAGGGATGGAACCAGAGTCTCCTGCATTCGTATGCAATTTTTTTTTTTTTTTTTTTAACCACTGAGCCACCTCGGAAGCTCAAAACCATCCCTGTAATCAAGATAATGAACATATCCTTCACCCTCAAGACTTTCTTCCTGCTCCTTTGTAATCCTTCCTCCATTCCTGCCTCCTCCCTTCCCCAGGCAAACACTGATCTGCTTTTCACAATAGATTAGTTTGCATTTTCTTGAATTTTATATAAATGAAACTATACAGTATGTATTTTTTTTCTGGCTTCTTTCTCTCAACATAATTACTTTGATGATCATCTGTTTTGTTGATATGAGCATATACATTATCTGTATTCACTAGTATACAGTGAACAGTCTATATAATGATTTCATTTTTTAAAATATATATAGTAATGAAAGCTCTGAAACACATATGGCAATAAAAGAAACAAAATAGATGTATTAACACGTTAAAAGTGGTAATCTTAATATTTGAATTGTGGATCCTTTTTGTTTGTCATTATATTGTATCATCACTCTCAAATTTTAATACAGTGAATATGTATTTATTTTATAAACAGATAAGAAGTATCATTCATAAAAAAATCTAAGACTTTCATTTTTATTGATTGTTTTATCAAACATTTATCGATAAATGACTTGATGTGCATCATGCATTCTATGGCAGTGTGAGATATGGCTTCTGCCTTCAAGGTACTATCCTAACAGATTGTGGTTCAGGAAAAATGAACCGACATTTAAAACAAACTAAAATAGTAAAAACTGAAATTAAAGTCCCTTTCTGATTATTTCACATGAGACTGCACCCAGCTGCTTTCAAAATATCAAAGCCAGTTCACCCATTAGCAAACCTTATACATCAAACTATGCCTTTTAGAATTTTGCAAGTTTTTTTTGCCAGGTGATATTCAACAAGATTATTGCAGTAGCTGTCATCATTCTGGTTTTCCCATAGGCAGTCCATTGAAATGTTACAGCCTATATGATCTTAAAGTCTGAAAAGCAAACATATAGACGTGTGTGTGTGGATACATATATACGGAGCTATGCATACATAGTTATGCATATATGTAGGTTATGCATATACCTACACACACACACTCTATATATACATATACATATTTTATATATATTAGAGAGAGAGAGAGAGAGAGAGAAAGGCAAGCAGAAGGAGTCAGGGAGGAGCCAGAAGAGGCAGGGAGAGTGGTGGTAGAGGAGGAGGAGAAGTTGTTTGATACTTTGATTAAGGATTTGTGTGAACCACTGCTAGCTGTTGCTGGAATTACAAATATGAGTCAGAAAATGACTAAATCTCCAATGAATTTTGAATCTTGGGATAACGATAAAGCTTTGCATAGTATGAATTAGAAGTCACATATTGCAGGCTACATACACAGTTCTAAGTAATGAGTTTCCAAATTTGAGATTCAGAAGCAGATAGAGTACTACACGTATTCCTAGAAGCAATGAAGATTTCTGACTTCGTTGATCTAGAAATATTTCCTGGCTGAAGTGTTATTTGAGCTGCAGTTGTGATAAGTATTTATTCTCCTTTAAGTCAGCAGAAACCCTATATAACAAAGGACTCTTAAATGATACAGATATATCTTCCTGTAGAGGAGACATACAGTGCCCACTGCCCTATGCCTGCCTCCCATTCTCACAAATAATAAAAAATTTTCCGCACATGACATTTGAATTCTGCCAAAGACTCCCCCATGAACAAGCTTTAGCTGGCTCCTGTGAACTCCTTCCAATGAGGTCTCAACTTTGGTCCCATCCTGTCTTTGACCTGTCTTCCCCTCCAGTCTTAGTAAGGATCCTGATATGTCAGTTTAGTGAGAATTTTCCCATTGTTGTTATCTGATTGCACTTGATATCTGATCAAATTCCTCATCCCTTATCCTGATGTCTAAGCCTTCAGCCTGTCTTCGGCAAGAATCATGTTAAATCAGTCCAGCAAGAATTCCCCTACCTTTGACATCTTACCTAGTTATTTTCCATTCACTGACCCCCTCACTCTGTTCTTTGGTGATAAATCCCCAGCTGTCTTTACCATGTTTGGAGTTGAGCCCAATCACTTTCTCTTATTGTTTATTTCTATTGTAAGAGTCTTGAATAAACCCTTTCTTACCATTTTAAGATATATCAGTGTGATGTTTTCTTTTCAATTAAGAGGGACAATTCTGAATCCAATCTATATAAAGACACCTTGCTTTATCCAGTATGTATGAATACATTTTTTAAAAATGTAATTTAACTTTATGTAAATCAATTTCTATTTTTCTTTTAATGGGAAAACTTTTCAGTTACCCAACTGGTATATATTAAGAAGCTATCTCTAATAATTGTGAAGGGTCTGAGTTCACTGTACTCACACACTAACAAGTTAGCCTGCTAGTTTCTTGGGAGCTGGCAGATGACAAGAGACCCCTGGGTCAGAAACAGACTTCTATTATTTACAGCACAGCAAGCAGCATGACCGTCAGGATATCTGAAAGCAGCTCCCTTTTCCCCTCAAGTCCCACAGAGGTGATACGAATGAACTCGGATGAATGCTTATACACAGTGAGCTGCATTACAAAAGAGAAACCCAGAGTTTAGAGAGCCTGAATCTTTTATTGTGTGCAAAAGGCATGCCTGCCCTTTCCTCTAAAGGAAGACTAGCTCTATTTTCCAAGGCTGATCACTATTCAGACTTCTTTGAAAAGATAAAAGATCCATTAGTGCCTCACTTACACAATGTTTAGAAATGTGACACACCTTTAGAGAATTATCTCCCAGGACCATTTTGAGTCTACAATCATAAGAATCCTCTTAAGAACATAAGAATAAGGTAATTTATCAAAATATGTATTTTCATATATGACTTTTGCAAAGCCTGAGATACACTTACATATAACAACAAATTCATTACTTAAAGAATGTCAATATCAGCCCCATTTGATGTAAATTCTTGATGGCTGGTTGGTGAGATGGAAAGAAACAAGAGAAAACATATTACATTTCTTTCATCAGCTTCAAATTCTACTCTTTATCCAAAGAGAATTGCAAACTTTTCTATAACTTTCCCTGTCTTCTCTTACTACTTAAGAGGGTAAAAGAAAGCACTTACTGGGCGACAACTCAAGTGTCAAGCATTGTGGTAAGTGATCTTTCTTCTCTTCTTAATGGTCTAACCTTTCTCCAGTTCCAAACCTTATATTCAACATATAAACCTGGATGTTACACAGAACCTCAGATTTAGCAAAACCAAAATATCATTCCCACATCACATAACACAAAACCTCAGACTCAAGCAGATTTGAATTTTATTGATTAGACAGTGAGAAACAACCAAAGTTTAGCCAAGCATCACATTTCTGGTTTGTAAACATTCTCAGAAATCCAAAAAGAAAAGATAGAAGTAATTCATTCTTTCTCTCTCTCCTCCCCCACCCCGCCACCTTTGTCTCCCTCTGTGTGTGTGTGTCTGTCTGTCTGTCTGTCTGTCTTCCCCCCACCTCTCATCCTTATATTCTGATAAATTCAACGAGAACTTTCAAAATTCATTTATTTTCATTTTATTCAGATAAAGATACAAACAATCCATCTAAATACATCTTAAATTTTACATATTAAATCTGAGTAAATGTGGAAAAGTAACCTAACAGATTGACAAGACCATAAGTTTTAAAGATAGGAGCAGGGTCCAAAATGTTGAAGACTATTCCTTCCCATCTATTTTCCAAAACTAGCATAAACTATGTATTTCAATGGTTGACTTTAGATAAATCTAACAATACTGAACTAATTACTTAAAAGGAATATTGGTTTACAAATTTTCTACTTAATTTTTTAAAAGGTGTTAGCATTATTTAGACTGACCTGCATCTCTCATGACATTTTGTAAGCATTCAAATATTATATAAATTCTTTTCTTTAAATGTGTATTGTTTTTCTTTTTTCTGTTTAGTCACTGTAAAGGGATTATTTCTGTACAATATGTCTAATATTTTGAACGTTTTCTTTTGAGATTGCTCTATGAAAATTACAAGGGAGTTGAATGTCCAAGTTTATAAGATTTGTAACAACTGTATACGCTCCCCATGCTAAACCCCAGATAAAAACCTATCATCTCCACCACAGGCATCATCAATGATATTTTAAAATAAATATTAATTATATAATTTCTGGGCTCAGTTCAGTTCAGTTCATTCACTCAGTCATGTCCAACTCTTTGTGACCCCATGTCAGGATACAGCACGCCAGGCCTCTCTGTCCATCACCAATCCTGGAGCCTGTT
The DNA here is from genome assembly GCF_029407905.1 of Bubalus kerabau. Taxonomy (NCBI): domain Eukaryota; kingdom Metazoa; phylum Chordata; class Mammalia; order Artiodactyla; family Bovidae; genus Bubalus; species Bubalus kerabau. Next base: position 46,866,519 of record NC_073633.1, read on the forward strand.
CAAACTCATGTCTGTCGCATCAGTGATGCCATCCAACCATCTCTTCCTCTGTCGCCCCCTTCTACTCCCGCTTTCAATCATTCCCAGCATCAGGGTGTTTTCAAATGAGTCTGTTCTTCTTATCAGGTAGCCAAAGTATTGGAGTTTCAGCTTCAGCATCAGTCCTTCCAATGAATATTCAGGAATGATTTCCTTTAAGATGGACTGGTTGGATCTCCTTGCAGTCCAAGGGACTCTCAAGAGTCTTCTCCAACACCACAGTTCAGAGCAGTTAATTCTTCAGCGCTTAGTTTTTGTTATAGTCCAACTCTGACATCTATACATGACTACTGGAAAAACCACAGCTTTAACTAGACGAATTTGTTGGCAAAGTAATGTCTCTGCTTTTTAATATGCTGTCTAAGTTTGTCATAACTTTTCTTCCAAGGAGCAAGGGTCTTTTAATTTCATGGCTGCAGTCACCATCTGCAGTGATTTTGGAGCCCTCCAAAAATAAAAGTCTCTCACTGTTTTCATTGTTTCCCCATCTATTTGCCATGAAGTGATGGGACCAGATGCGATGATCTTAGTTTTCTGAATGTTGAGTTTTAAACCAACTTTTTCACTCTCCTCTTTCATCAAGAGGCTCTTTAGTTCTTCTTAACTTTCTGCCATAAGGATGGTGTCATCTGCATATCTGAGGTTATTGATATTTCTCCCAGCAATCTTGATTCCAGCTTGTGCTTCATCCAGCCCGGCATCTTGTGTGATGTACTCTGCATATAAGTTAAATAAGCAGGGTGACAATATACAGCCTGGACGTACTCCTTTCCCAATTTGGAACCAGTCTCTTGTTCCATGTCCAGTTCTAACTGTTGTTTCTTGACTTGCATACAGATTTATCAAGAGGCAGGTCAGCTGGTCTGCTATTCCCATCTCTTGAAGAATTTTCCACAGTTTGTGGTGATCCACTTAGTCAAAGGTTTTGGCAAAGTCAATAAATCAAAAGTAGATGTTTTTCTGGAACTCTTGCTTTTTCAATGATCCAACAGATGTTGGCAATTTAATCTCTGGTTCCTCTGCCTTTTCTAAATCCAGCTTGAACATCTGGAAGTTCACAATTCACATACTGCTGAAGTCTGGCTTGGAGAATTTTGAGCATTACTTTACTAGTGTGTGAGATGAGTGCAATGGTGCCATAGTTTGAACATTCTTTGACATTGCCTTTCTTTGGATTGGAATGAAAACTGACCTTTTCCAGTCCTGTGGTCACTACTGTGTTTTCCAGATTTGCTGACATATTGAGTGCAGCACTTTCACAGCATCACCTTTCAGGATTTGAAATAGCTCATTTGGAATCCCATCACTTCCACTAGCTTTGTTTGTAGTGATGCTTCCTAAGGCCCACTTGCCTTCACATTCCACAATGTCTGGCTCTAGGTGAGTATTGAGTATTCACACCATTGTGGTTATCTGGAGCATGAAGATCTTTTTTGTATCATTCTTCTGTGTATTCTTGACACTTCTTCTTAATATCATCTGCTTCTATTAGGTCCATACCATTTCTGTCCTTTATTGTGCTCATCTTTGCATGAAATGTTCCTTTGGTATCTCTCATTATCTTGAAGAGATCTCTAGTCTTTCCCATTCTATTGTTTTCCTCTATTTCTTTGCGCTGATCTCTGAGGAAAGCCTTCTTATCTCCTCACTATTCTTTGGAACTCTGCATCCAAATGGGTATATCTTTCCTTTTCTCCTTTGCCTTTAGCTTTTCTTCTTTTCTTAGCTATTTGTAAGACCTTGTCAGACAACCATTTTTCCTTTTAGCATTTCTTTTTCTTGGGGATGGTCTTGATCACTGCCTTGTGTACAATGTCACAAACCTCTGTCCATAGTTCTTCAGGCACTCTGTCTATCAGATCTAATCCCTTGAATCTATTTGTCACTTCCACTTATACTCATAAGGGATTTGATTTAGATCATACCTGAATGGTCTAGTGGTTTTCCCTACTTTCTTCAATTTAAGTTTGAATTTGGCAATAAGGAGTTCATGATCTGGATTATAGAGTGAAAGTTTATAGAACATAGTATCTTTGCCAAGAAGTCTCAGGAGCATGAACCATGAGCAAAGTTTATATGGTCTCCCTTCTAAAATGCATAAACTTTCAAATGCCCTGGAACATGTTGTTAGGGCTTAGATATTTAACAAGAAGCCAGTACCACTCTGGAAGTGGAAATATAATTTTGAAGTGGGATAAATATGAAGGAAAGTGTAGGATGTTCCTAATTACAAGAGACTCTAGTGGATTCAAACTCTGAACAGTTTTTAGAATCCTAAGAATCCCTAAATGTTTGGAGAGGTCTCAGGGCATAAATCTGGAGAAGGAAATGGGAACCCACTCCAGTGTTCTTGCCTGGAGAATCCCATAGACAGAGGAGGCTGGAGGGCTACAGTCCATGGGACTGCAAAGAGTCAGACACCACTAAAGTGACTTAGAACAGCACAGTACAGCACAACGGATCCAAACTGTGAACAGTTTTGAGAATCCTAAGAATCTCTAAATGTTTGGAGCGGTCACAGGGCATAATCCTGGAGAAGGAAATGGTAACCCACTCCAGTATTCTTGCCTGGCGTATCCCAAGGACAATGGAGCCTGGCGGGCTACATTCCATGGGGTCACCAAGAGTTGGACACAACTGAGTGACTAACACACAGGGCATATTGCATAAGAGTCTGTGCTCTGAAGGCAGACAGCCCTGGGCTTGACTTTCAACTTGTTCTGCCATTTACTCTGGGATGTTGGAAAGTGACTTATTTTTAGGCTGCTTTTTTTCCAATTCAAAATGGACATGATAATGCCTTCTACATAGTGCTCTGAAAGGATTTATTAAAATAATGCAAAAAGCACCCATTGCAGCATTTCACAAATGTTAGCTGTTATCATAATGATAATGACAGCTATGGGACAATGTTGTTTTATGGCCAACTTGGAGTCCAGGCAACCAAAGGCCTTATTTAGAGGACATTAAAACAAGAAACCTGGTATTTGGGTTTCATATGGCATCCCACTCCAGTACTCTTGCCTGGAAAGTCCCATGGACAGAGAAGCCTGGTGGGCTGCAGTCCATGGGGTTGCTAAGAGTCGGACATGACTGAGCGACTTCCCTTTCACTTTTCACTTTCATGCATTGGAGAAGGAAATGGCAACCCACTCCAGTGTTCTTGCCTGGAGAATCCCAGGGACGGGGGAGCCTAGTGGGCTGCCGTCTATGGGGTCGCACAGAGTTGGACACAACTGAAGCGACAGAAGCAGCAGCAGCAGCAGCATGTCATAAAAATGACATATGAAATTTATTCATTATTTAATTACAACTTTATTTTTCACTGAATTTAGTCAAAATAGGCTCTATGTGAAAATGCATCCCAAGTCAGATTTCTTGAATTATTTTTACATGTCAGTTACTTGAAACCAAGGTTTATGTGGTCATTAATAAGGACTCAAACTTTCAGTTTACTCTAAGGAAAACTTAGAGAATTTCACAAAGAATTATATTCAAGAATAGTCACACTCATACTTTTCAGTATTTTAAAACAATGAAAATATACACAATATAGGATCTACTAAGTTTTGGACTATACAAATATATGGACACATATTTGAAGTTATTAGCCTCATAGTCTTAAAAAATTATATTCATGTTCAGCATATAAAAGTTTTTTAAAATTATATATAGACAGACTGAGCTATGTTTATTTATTTTTAACCATATATATGCATATATACATGTTATATATATGTTATGTATAACATACATATACATATATGGATATACATCAAGAATTTAAGTGCTTGTTTCTTATCTATGGCTATTGTGAATAGTGGTTTTTATTTTCTTCTTTAAACTTCCTAAATTTGGAAATGAGAAAGCATTAGCTTGAGTTAAGTGTTGTCCCACTGTATTTTTTGCATATACAAAGTAAAATGTCCTGGGACAGAAAGAAAAATACCTTATGAGTGGACCTTTCTAGGCTGGAAATGTTTGATTTGGTGAACACTCTTCAGTCTGGGTCAGCACTGTATTATATTGTAAATAAACTAACATATTTATTTAACAGTTAAATCACTTTATTTACAAAGCTATAAATTCCATCCATCCATAAATTGCATGGGAAGTCTCATAATGATACATCCATAACCCTCTTCTAGCCATCAACTCAAACAAGTTGCCAGGTTCTCATATCTAGTATAATGGAGAATAAAAGCAAAAATAAAATCAGTTTTACTCTCTTTCTGTAGGGGAATCACTGTAGACTTAACACTAATTGATGGATAATAATAAGTCCTAACAAGAGTTTTCATTTATTGAGTGCTTCCATAGTACCAAACACTGTTTTAAGGTGTTCTCTGTTTTCAGATATTATCTCTTTGTAACGGAACTGGGCTTCCCAGGTGGCTCTAGCAGTAAGAACCTACCTGCCAATGCAGAGACATAAGAGATGTGGGTTCAATCTCTGGGTCAAGAAGATCCCCTAGAGAAGGACATGGCAACCCACTCTAGTAGTCTTGCCTGGATAAATGAGGGACAGAGGAGCCTGACGGGTTACAGTCCATAGGGTCGCAAAGAGTCAGACACGACTGAAGCGACTTAGCACGCACACAGGCACTTACCTCAACTATATAAGATAGACATATACTACCATTACTACTCAACAGATGAGAATACAAAGGCTAAGAAAAATTAATGTACTGTAGGTGACATAGATAATAAGCAGTGGACCTGAATTTAGGATCCAGATCCTTCTAGAGCTAAAGTTCATTTTGGCTTCCCAGGTGGTAAAGAATCTGCCTGCAGTGCAAGAGACCTGGGTTTGATCCATGGGTTTGAAAGATCCCCTGGAGAAGGGAATGGCTACCCACTCTAGTACTCTTGTCTGGAGAATTCCACAGACAGAGGAACCTGGTGGATTACAGTCCATGGGGTCACAAAGAATAGGACACAACTGAGCAACTAACACTTTCTTTCACTTTTATTGTTTTTTTAACCATTAACTTACTTCCCAATTAGCCTTTCAATTTTAGAATAGTTCTAGGCAACTATATCTTAATGTATCTGTAAGTTACTTACATGCAATAATAATCTAGAGGCCTAATCAAGTATTTTGGAAAAAATTATCTTCCTTCCCCACTGTATTAGTTTGCTAAGGCTGCCATAACACAGTGTAACACACTGAGTTGCTTAAACAATAGAAATTTGTTGTCTCACTCTTTTCAAAACGAGAAGTCTGAGATCAAGGTATCAGCAAAGCTATGCTCTATCTGAAAGTGCTAAGGAAAAATCTGTTGCAGGCCTACTAAGTAGTTCTTTAGTTTGTGGCAGCATAACTCAGTCTTCAATGGTGTTCTACCCATGTGTATGTCCTTTACTATAAGGACTCCAGTCATGATGGACAGGAATCCGCTTTGCTTCAGAATGACTTTATCTTAACTACAGTTGGCCCTTCAACAACACGGGTTGAACTGTGTGTATGTGTGTAGTTGCTAAGTTGTGCCCAACTCTTTCATGACCCCATGGACTGTAGACCACCAGGCCCAGTCCACTTATATGAACATTTTTTAAATGGTAAATACTACAGCGCTATATGATCTTCCACTGGCTGAATCCACAGATATGAAACCATGAATACAAAGGAGCTGAGGATACAGAGGAACCACAATACAGAGGGCCAACTATAAGCCGTATGCATATTTTCTACAGTACAGAAGATCAGAGCCGCTAACTCCCATGCTGTTCAAGGGTCAACTGTAATAACATCGAAAGCACCCCTAGTCCTAAATAAGGTCACATTCAGTAGTACTGGGAGTTAGGGCTTCAAAACATGACTTTTGAGGAAAAACACATTTCAACTCAAAACACTCACCATACTGTGTTCCACTTCTGCTCCTAATATTTCATGAGCATATATCTATGATAGGCTTTGTAAACTGCCAAAGGATGTATGCCACCACAAAAAATTAAGGACATGCAACAAATATAACGTATAATGTGACATACAACAAAATATAAAAGTTCAAGATTAATGTCTGCATAGTTCTCAAAACATAGTGAGCCTAAGAATCATCTGGGAAGCTGTATACAACTCTAGCAAGTACTTTATGATGGTGTGATTACTCTGTGTTGTATATTTTGCAACCTATGAAACCTATGATGGGGCCTATGAAACCATCTTATCTATATTATCAGTATGATTATCCCAACCTTAAGGAAAAATTTCAGTAACACCCTAAAGCACTTACATTTGTTCATACTTAAAATGTCATTTTTAAATAGGGGTCATGGGGGAAGGAGTCATATTTTATATTTTATATTTTTCATAGTCTTTAGCATTGTAACTTACAGATATTATGTGATAAATCATTTCATGAATACTTATTAAGTTAATAGATTGATGGATGAATGGATGGGTGTTCAAAGTTGCTCCATTTGATATCATCTTTAACCTCTACCAGGTTTCACTTGTAGGTATCCCCCTTGAAAGGATACACTTGGAAAGCCATGGAATCTATGGTTGTTGCCACATTCTACTTCATATGTTAGTTTACCACACTCAGATTATTCATTCCATCTCAAACTGAAAACTTCTCATTAGCCTAATAACAGAAATATTTATATTTAACTTCATAACATCAAAAGCATAGTGGTTAAGTGCTCACACTTTGAAGCCAGTCCACCTAGGCACAAGTGGCAAATCTATTACCTACTAGTTATGTTAACCTGATATAAATTAAATGATCCCCCTGGAACTTATACGCTTACTTCATAAGGTTGCTGTGAGAACTGTATGAGTTAATTCATGAAACACACTTAAGATAGTATCTTATAGTACATGAAAGATTTTATATGATTTGCAATTCTTTATAATTAAAAAAATATTTGTAGTGAGAATATATCTACCACATGAAAGCAATCCTAAGTACCTGAATTACCTCTCTTCATCCAAATGATGAAGAAAATATTAACCGAATTTTATTTTATTTTATTTTATTTTTATTGTGGGACATTTTATTTATTTATTTTTTATATTTTATTTTATTTTATTTTTAAACCTGAAACACTGTATTAGTAAAGAGTATAATTGAAATATATTTTTATAAAAAAAGATGTTAAAGTTTCAACAATTTTAAGCCTATTTTTTTAAAAATTTATATGAAGAAACTTAACAATGCTTGTGTGAGTTATTTCCTTATAGAATAATACACTGTTGGGTGTATATGCCAATACATATGTTTGATGGTGTAACAGCCATTTTTCATACAAGAGGAGGCATTTTCTAACAGTAACAAATATACTACTGTGTTGAAGCCATCTGCATTTCTTCAGGAAAAAATGTATCTGGAACATATGAAGAATTAATTAAGACCTTCTATTTTTAAAAAGGTAATTCTTATTAATTCCTTAAGAGCAAGTATCCTTATAACAATGCAATAGCACCTAAGGGAGCATGGTATGCTCACCCCAGAGATTCAAAGCCAAGCAAGACAAACACTGTTTGGGCAGCGGAAGTTGAGACTGAAAACACACAAACCTGACAAGTCCTAAAGCTTCTATAATTGATCCACCCAGAATTAAAGTTTATACCTTAAATTTATTTTTGTTCTGATCTGACCAATTATTTTTGTGAATACAGAAGATCTGAGTACTGGCAACTTTTTAATTCAACAAACCAATTCAGCATATACTTCCTAGAGGGGCTCATTATAGACTAAGTACTGGGCGCATGCATGCATGTGCTCATATGTGCACACACGGAGTGTGCTTCTTTCTTATAATTGTCTATTAAGTGTTATAGGCGAAGTGAATAGAGCAGTTAGTTCCATTAGTGTAAGGAATGTCCCTTACTCATCCATCCCAGCTTAAGACTCCCATGCTGTAGGCTGAAGTCCACACTGTAGTCACAACCTGGATGACAACTCAAGCCCTCATTCTGAGGACTGTCAGAGCTCTGGACCTTCACTAGCTCTGAGCTCTAGGTGCATCATGAATCTAGAGTGCGACTGAGTCACCCCAAGTCATCATGTCAGCACTATTCTGACAACACAAACTCACATTATCTCCCCAAATAAACATGACACAGGCCAGAAAGAGAGAACAGCTCAAGGAGCTGCCCTCCTAGAACTTGGGCCCAGGTGCAGAGCTCCTGGACAACTCTCAAGGCACAATCCTCAGGTCTGCTGCTCAACCGTGGGTCTAGTACAGAGGATCAGAGGAGTGGATCTGCGGGTCTAAGATTCAGTCCAGCCTGAGGCATCCTGTCCAGATAGCATCACTGCTGCTGCTGCTGCTAAGTCACTTCTTAGCATCACTAGCCCTAGCCAATACCAGGCACACAAAAAAGAGGTCTTTGGAATGATTTCTTGGAATTTTCTAGTACAACAACACTCTGAGGCATGGGGCTCTGAGCAGCCTACTAGTCCAGGTCAAAGGGCCCAAGGCCAAAAAGGGAAACTTCTAAAAAGGGGCAAGCAGGAAGCAGGGTTCCAAGAGTCCACGGCAAAAGCCGTCACACTCCTTCTGACCCAGCAGAGAAACCCTACAGCATGACTTCAGATTCACTTTACTGGAAACAAGAATATCACTATGGCCAGACCAGAATCAGGAGAAGGGGAATTAGACTCCACCTCTTGATGGTGGAGGTCAAGGTCACATTGAAGAGCATGGAGTGTGGATGCTGGTCTTGCAACCATATTTGGAAAATACCACCTGCCACAACCATCTTAACTGTAATTCTTCTCTGTAGCACTTAGTGTTACTAGAGTTGTTTGTTCACTTTTTTATATTCTTCACCACATTGTCAAAAAATCAAATGACTGATCACCAAAACTTGAGCCCTTCACTTCCCTGGAGTCTGTTGATAGAGGCAGTTAATATGGGAAAATGAAAACAGACGTCTGAAAACTAAGAAGGGAGAGCAATAAACAAATTCTCTGGATTGACATACAACTAATCACATATTTATTTGATGACTAAAAAGTGACACAGCACATCTTTTTATACTCTGTCATGGGAAAAGTCAACTTCTGTGAAGAACAGTACCAAATTCATCAAATAACTATTCAGTCCTTTGCCATAAAGATTTTACTAATATGTAAAAACTCTTCTATGCTTAGTTCAATGCAACATGATAAGGAAAACACAGAAGATAAGCCTTTGAGCAGAGCCATTTATATGCCATAGATGGTATTGCTTCCCAAAGACCATGGAACAGATGTGAAGGCATCCTGAGAGTAAAGGATTGAGCTGCTTCAATAACAAAGATGAAATTAATAGCTTTAGTCTGTTTATCTATTCTCATTCCAGTCTGCTCCAGCTTACAATGTCTCAAAGTTTTCATCCTCAGAAAGAGTATGGCACTTTATGAGTCTGTCGTCTTTTGCTAATCTTCAGATGCTGAAATTCATTTTAAATCCATTCCTGTCATTTTGGATTTGCATAAGTGTCTTGCAAGAAAAATCTAAAAAGCAAAGGCTGATTTAGTGTGAATGAACATGCCATAAAACATTTCAAACCTTACAACATTCATGTAAATCTTTCATGATTTAAAAATTTTCAACTTGCCTATAACAAGTATTCCCAGTGTCAAGCTAGATGCAATAGCTAAGGCTGAGATGGTGATTTCATTAAAACCTTTCTCTTGGGACACTTAAAGTTTGGAGGAGTGGGAAGAAAAAAAAGAATCCACTTTGGCCTATAATTTGCAATCTTAGTCATGTGTTTACATGAAACACTAGGTAAGGGAGGAGAAAAATTCTTCAGAGCTTCCTTAAGATAACAAGGCCAAATATATTATTCCTCAAAGAGATGGGGCATGTTTTTGGTATTCAAATATTGTCTATATTCAAATCATTTTGGTTAAAAATATTTAATTTAGTCAAGTAATTGAAGAATCACTTACATATATGGAACTTGGTTTTAATAAATCAGCCTTATTGTATTTCAAATTGGGCACTTTTGTACACTATTACTCAGAAAGTAGCTTTCACTCATGAAAAGAAGATCTGACAAATCCTTGCCTTACAAAACATTGCACAAAAAATGCACCTGTGCTAAGCATCAATTTTTCTCAAACACAAGTCAGGTGTTTATGAATTAATATAATTCAGTTCAGTTCAGTCACTCACTTGTGTCCAACTCTTTGCAACCCCATGAACCACATCACGCCAGGCCTCCCTGTCCATCACCAACTCCTGGAGTCCACCCAAACCCATGTCCATTGAGTTGGTGATGCCATCCAACCATCTCATCCTCTGTCGTCCCCTTCTCCTGCCCTCAATCTTTCCCAGAATCAGGGTCTTTTCAAATGAGTCAGCTCTTCACATCAGGTGGCCAAAGGATTGGAGCTTCAGCTTCAGCATCAGTCCTTCCAATGAATATTTAAGACTGATTTCCTTTAGGATGGACTGGTTGGATCTTCTTGCAGTCCAAGTGACTCTCAAGAGTATTCTCCAACACCACAGTTCAAAAGCATCAATTCTTCAGCACTCAGCTTTCTTCACAGTCCAACTCTCACATCCATACATGACCACTGGAAAAACCATAGCCTTGACTAGACAGACCTTTGTGAAAAAAGTAATGTTTTTGCTTTTCAGTGTGCTGTCTAGGTTGGTCATAACTTTCCTTCCAAGGAGTAAGCGTCTTTTCATTTCATGGCTGCAATCACCATCTGCGGTGATTTTGGAGCCCAGAAAAATAAAGTCAGCCACTGTTTCCCCATCTATTTGCCATGAAGTGATGGGACCGGATGCCATTATCTAAGTTTTCTGAATGTTGACCCTTTCAAAATCCTCACTTTAATTTCCACCATAAAAAACAGCCATTAGAATTTCAACTGCATTTTTGAAAATCCCAAACTTGGCAATGACTTAAAGGCATCACTCTGACTTTTCTGACTATATTGATCCAACCCATCTGTTGTTCCAACTTTAAAAAGAGAAATTCCATGAAAAGAAATAACTAAAAAGAATACTCAAAGAAATTTGGCAGATACCAAGAAGCAAATAAACCTTAAATACATATATGTAAATAACATTCTTAGAGTTCTATTAAAAATAAAAACTAGTATTATTGAGGGTCAAGAGGGAGAATTTCACTTTTAATGCTTGTGACTTAAAACATTATGCTTTTGCTTTCAGAGTTCTTATTAATGAAAGTTTTTCAGCTTTATTTGGTGAAGAGGCCATTAGCTAGTATCATACACCTGACTACAGGGAAAATGGATAGCACTTGAGAGGCTGAGCCTAATAAGGCCCATTCTCACCTATGACGATGTGAACAGCTGTCTTCTACACACTTTGTATTAAGGATTAGAAGAAGGTCTACACACTTTGTATTAAGGATTAGAAGAAGGGAAGTGTCCAAAGCAGCTCCTTAGCCTGAGAGTCACAGGGACTTACCATCAGATGTATTGTTTTACATGGACCATTCTTTTATGTTTTACTATATAAATGCCACAAACATATACTACATAAATACTACATGGAGTAAGAACTCATCTTTTCAATTTGGAACAATACTTATCCTCATCCCCACCCCCAGCCCCACCATGCACTATCTCCGCAGAGATACTTTAAATGTTACTATTGAAAGTGATGAAACCACACAATATCTAATGTAAGCATCTGTAACACTTAACAATACATCTAATTCTTTTAATACATCTCTTTTTGACTCTCCCACATAACTGAATTCTCCACAGTACTTGCCTCCAACCTCTTCCAGATAATATTGATAGTCATAAAACCTTCTGAGTATGCTAAAAAACCACTGAATTATAAACTCTAAAAAGGTTAGCGGTATTGTTTGTAAATTGTATCTTTAAAAAAAAAAAAAGAGGAACGAGTCCAAGATATAGACAAAGAGCCATCACAATAGGTCAGTGATTACTTAGAAAGTTAAAAATGTTTCAGCGTACATTTCACAATATTGCCCTAGGATTCTCTGTTACAATAGGCCTGATAAATGCTCTAGTATTTTGCATTTTAGCAGGCACCCGAGGTCATTCCTGATGTAGGTGACTTCCAGGGCATCCTTGGAAAATAATAATATTTTTGCAGGAGTGAAAAAGAATGCTCAAGTATAAACATTGGTGTGGAAAGAAAGAAGGACCAAGGATGGAATTCTATGGGGCATCATTCTCATTTTTAAGCTTATCTATTATTATGAGTTCATCCATGCTTGTTGATTAATAAGACTTCGCCATCAGGGCTTGAATGTTTATATTAAAACAGAGTCTAGTGAAAGAGGTTATTTTAATTCAAAATAAGTGAAATTGATGAGAAATCTTAGACATCAGCTTAGATTAATGGGGAAGATAAGTGGTGACAGATAAAGTGGTAGAATTTTATTTTTTCCCTGAAAACATACCAAATAAGTGGCTTCCTAATTGTCCATGTATACAACCAGCTTTATTCTCATGCCTTTGACATCTCAAAGACACAATCTGACAATCAGAGTGATGTAAAATACTGACTCTAAAATCTTCACCAAGTAACCAAGAAAGTCATCACATGCGTACTAGACTTTGGTGTGGTCTTCAGTACTGGAAGAAAGAGTAAAATCATCTATACAGATTAATGTAAACCAGACCTGGAAGATTTGAGGCCATTAACAAGACTTTCACTGAAGACATGGTTTAAATAAATGGGGTTACCTGAATTTGTCTTAAGAGACATTTAAACAAATTATATACTGCTTTCTTCATATTCTTTTGCCATGTAGGTGAATTTCCACTTACTCTTTTAATATAATTAAAAAACAATGGAGAACAATACATACTCCTGCTAATATTGTGAACACCATTAAGTTATTAATTACATATCTAGAGTATATTTAAATGGTTGCTGGCTTGCTTATGTAAAGATATAATTCTATCTAAAATAGCCAGTGATACTTTAACTTTGAAATATAATTTGTAAACACCCTGAATACACTACCATTATAAAACACAGTCCATCATGATCATTTGTCCTTTGATGTCTTAATTATGAAAAACAAAAGTAGGAACCAATTTCAGGAAGAAGACAAAGCTTGTGCCTTTTGAAAAGCACTAGAACCTAACTCTGAATCAGGAAGACCAATATTTAACAACAAACTTTTGCTCACTGTAAAATAGTTTTTCACTGTTTTTAAAAACTGTATGTATTTATTTATTGGAATTAATTTGGGTTGGAAATCTTTAATACTGTTGTCAACTTAAACTCCTTGCAGTGTCTTTTCCCTACTTACCTTCCTCCTTGAGGTTAACTGCCCCACTGAATATCCACAGTTTGCACCCACACAGTTAACCTGACCTACTTCCCTAGCTTTACTGTAGCACTGAGTTGTGTCAATTATCACCTTTTCAGAATAAGTGCAAAATCTATAAAATTTCTAATATCATCACTGTGGACCAGAATTTAAGGTCTTGGCAATCACAGTAAAAAGACACACTCCTATCAAGACAAAAATACAAACTCCTAAAATACATATGGTACATGATAGTTTTCAGAGTTACTCGTTCAACAATTAATCATCAAGTGGCCACTAAGAAGTCAGCAATGTAGCTGGTGTTACAAATACCAAGACAAATAAGACATAAGCCTTCTCCTCAAGGGCAGAGTCTAATAAAGATTACTGATACTTTACCACCAACATGCAATAAAGTATTGTAAGCGATGTGATAGATATATATAAGAAACAAGAAAACAACAAAGGTAAGAGTAGTTATTCTTACTCAGATATGGAAAGAAGTGTTCCTAAAAATCATACCAAAAAAAGCGCTTAATATGAAAAATAATAAGCAATCTTTTGTTTGATGAACAGAGATGATGTATCAGTCAGGATTCAAAAAGGAAACTGATGGCATACTTCAAGTAAATTATCTTGTGGAGGATTTCTTTAGAGAGATCATTTATTTCTGAATAACTTAATATCTGTACTAGAATAAAAACTTGACAACTTTCATAGGCAAATACTACTTGTGTACTTAATAAGAATAAACGCCATCATTTAAGCATCTACCCTGAGTCAAGTGCTTCACTTATTCAGTTCAGATGCTCAGTCACGTCAGACTCTGTGAACCCATGGACTGCAGCACACCAGGCCTCCCTGTCCATCACCAGCTCCCAGACTTTACTCAAACTCATGTCCATCACATCAGTGATGCCATCCAACCATCTCTTCCTCTGTCACCCCCTTCTCCTCCCACCTTCAATCTTTCCCAGCATCAGGGTCTTTTCAAATGAGTCAGCTCTTTGCATCAGGTGGCCAAAATATTGGAGTTTCAGCTTCAACATCAGTCCTCCCAATGAATACTCAGGACTGATTTCCTTTAAGATGGACTAGTTGGATCTCCTTGCAGTCCAAGGGACTCTCAAGAGTCTTCTTCAACACCACAGTTCAAAAGCATCAATTCTTCAGCACTCAGCTTTCTTTATACTCCAACTCTCACATCCATACATGACCACAGGAAAAACCACAGCTTTGATTAGTTGGCAAAGTAATGTTTCTGCTTTTTAATATGCTGTCTAGCTTGGTCATAACTTTCCTTCCAAGGAGTAAGTGTCTTTTAATTTCATGGCTGCAGTCACCATCTGCAATGATTTTGGAGATCAAAAAAATAAAGTCAGCCACTGTTTCCACTGTTTCCCCATCTATTTGCCATGAAGTGATGGGACCGGATGCCAAGATCTTAGTTTTCTGAATGTTGAGCTTTAAGTCAACTTTTTCACTCTCCTCTTTCACTTCATCAAGAGGCTCTTTAGTTCTTCTTCACTTTCTGCCATAAGGGTGGTGTCATCTGCATATCTGAGGTTATTATTGATATTTCTCCCAGCAATCTTGATTCCAGCTTGTGCTTCATCTAGCCCAGCTTTTCTCATGATGTACTCTGCATATAAGTTAAATAAGCAGGGTGACAATATACAGCCTTGATGTACTCCTTTTCCTATTTGGAAGCAGTTTGTTGTTCCATGTCCAGTTCTAACTGTTGTTTCTTGACCCGCATACAGATTTATCAGGAGGCAGGTCAAGTGGTCTGCTATCCCATCTCTTGAAGAATTTTCCACAGTTCATTGTTATCTACACAGTTAAAGGCTTTAACACAGTCAATAAAGCAGAAATAGATGTTTTTCTGGAATTCTCTTGCTTTTTCAATGATCCAGCAGATGTTGGCAATTTGATCTGATTCCTCTGCCTTTTCCAAAACCAGCTTGAAAATCTGGAAATTCATGGTTTGCATATTATTGAAGCCTAGCTTGGAGAATTTTGAGCATTACTTTACTAATGTGTAAGATGAGTGCAATTGAGTGGTATTTTGAGCATTCTTTGGCATTGCCTTTCTTTGAAATTGAAATTAAAACTAACCTTTTCCAGTCCTATGGCCACTGCTGAGTTTTCCAAATTTGCTGGCGTATTGAATGCAGCACTTTCACAGCATCATGTTTTAGGATTTGAAATAGCTCAACTAGAATCCCATCACCTCCACTAGCTTTGTTTGTAGTGATGCTTCCTAAGGCCCACTTGACTTCACATTCCAGGATGTCTGGCTCTAGGTGAGTGATCACACCATCGTGATTATCTGAGTCATGAAGATCTTTTTTGTGCAGTTCTTCTGTGTATTCTTGCCACCTCTTCTTAATATCTTCTGCTTCTGTTAGGTCCATACCATTTCTGTTCCCATCTTTGTATGAAATGTTCCCTTGGTATCTCTAATTTTCTTGAAGAGATCTCTAGTCTTTCCCATTCTATTGTTTTCCTCTATCTTTGCACTCCACTTTTAATATCCCTGTAAAAAAACAATATATATTCATTCATTCATTCAGTAAACATTCAGTGAGCCCCTACTATTTGTCAGGTGTTGGTTGAGCATTGGAGATTAAGCTGTAAAGAAAACAATGAAGGTCCTTTCCTTCATGGAAAATTTCCTGGGAAGAAGCAGACAAGACATAAGTTAGAGAGATAATTTTGGCTAGTGATGAGTATTATAAGGAAAAAAAGCAGACTTAAAGTGTGGAGGATGTGAGAGGCTAATTTAGAAAAAATTCTCTCTTAAAAGAAACTATTTGAGATCAGATATAAGTGATGAGAAAGAACCCAGCTTGGAGGACCCGAAAGGAAGGTTTTGGACAGAGGGAGGATCAAAAGCAAAGCCAGCTGAATTAACTTGACATGTTCAAGAAACAGCCTTCACTCAGGTACATGGAATAAGCAAGGGAGTTCTGGGTGTGGGGTACCATCAGAAAAGGTGTGAGAAGCCAGTAAAAGCCAGGTTATGTAGGACTGTACAAGCTACGGGTTTGTTTTGTCTCCTTTAGAGTACAGAGTTCAGTAAGGTTTTCGCGTATTCTGTTCACAAGTTGGTAAGTGGCAAAGTCCACATTCAAACCATGCCTGTCTCATTCAACCTATTTCACCAGATCAAAATAAAAAGATTCTGTCATTTTATTGACTGTCACTCCCACAAAGTAGGTTAGAGAGGGTAGGCCAAAATTTTTTAAGAAGGTGGTAAAAGTGAAAAATCACCTAGTCTAGTGATTTTTGTACTGGCATATATAATGGTTGTATCATACCCTTGATGCTCAAATTCGACAAATGGAAAAGACATTTCCTATTTTTATGAAATAGTAAGAGATTATGCCTAAGGAAGCTCAAATCATATTCCAAAGTAAATAAGGAAGTTTTCAAATACGATATATGAACATCTGGTTCACAACAGAGCTCAGTTAAATTTTCTGTGACCAAAACATTAAAACCCTAAGGTATCACTCCAGTTATGAGAATTTCCTCTGGGTTAACCCATTCGAAGCTGAAGTTTCTAAAATGTACTCATCTGCTTGCTGAATGTCAACACTCTATCTGAATCCAGTGATTGCTTTGAGAAAAACTGTGATTGCTACATTTTCAAGCTAAGAAACATGTTGAAGGATGGATTGGAACAGGATAGACATGGAATGACAAGATGTGAAAGGTAGGAAATTAGGGTGTATTAAGCAATTGAAACTCATCTGAGTAAAAGCAAAAGCAGTTTTAATGCCGTGTGAATCGTTAAGTCAGCCCTGAATGTCACTGGTTACTATAGGAACCTGGGTAATGGAAAATGAAAACAGCTGGATTTATGACGCCCATAAATGTGTTGAACAGCTGCCTACTCACTGCCAATGAATACTGTTGAGTGGTAAATGGTAAGACCTTTACATACAAGTATGTGGGAAGGAAAATGAATAAGTTGCTAAATCTTCAAACTTTAAGATATAAATTAAATATTTTAAAATATCTGGGTCATTCTCTTATAAACCACTGGTTTATCCCAAGAGTTAAAAATCATTAAGCTTCTACATATAATTTTTAAAAATTGTTGTATTGAGTTGAATTTGGTCTTCCACAAAAGAAGCCTGTAAAGTTTACTGTCAGCTATTTCAAAATTGTCTCTAATAGTTATAAGAATTCAAAAGTGATGGTTGTATGTAACATTAATTATAATTTAGGAAAGCAAAAGTATTCATTCTAAATCACAGTAAACTGCATACATTAGTGTAATATTACAGCAAACAGTGTTTATCTTGAGTTTGTTTTTTTCTGATTTCCTCTTTTCTATCCCCAGGATCACTTTACTTCAGGATCTAATTTACTGATATATAGACAATTACAATAACCACCTAAACTATTTTTTTTTTCAAGCTCTCTCCTCCACTGCATTCTCCACATTACCAGCAGAGCCATCTTTCTAATACAACTTCCTACCGACACCCAGGATTCCCAAAACCTGTGGGCAACAGGTCAAATCACTTACCTAGGGATACATGGGTTTTGGTAACCTGGATCCAGATAATATTTTAGTTTCAGTCTTTAAGAGTAGGATGACCTAATGACTGTGTCATGCATATCAGGGTACCTTTGATTGTGAAAGAGGGAGCTATTAATATTCACCCTGGGAAAGGAAGCATAAATGACGAACAACAGGCAAATCAGGAAATACAAGTACCTTATGTAAGAGCTTCCCAGGTGGTGCTAGTGGTAAAGAATCCACCTTTCAATGCAGGAGGCATTAGAGACACAGGTTTGACCCCTGGATTGGGAAGATCCCCTGGAGGAGGAAATGGCAACCCACTCCAGTATTCTTGCCTGGGAAAGCCCATTGACAGAGAAGCCTGGCAGGCTACAGTCCATAGAATCACAAAGAGTTGGACATGACTGAGTGACTGAGCACACACACCTATTTAAGAGCCAATAGAGAAGACTGTAATAATTCCTTTGTTTTCCAAGATAAATCAGTTGCTTCCTCCTCTGTACTACCTTTACTACCAGAAATGTACCTTCATTTAGCAATTTCACATTGTAGTGTGGGTATTCTTATCTTTGGACTTCCCAGGTGGCTCAGTGGTAAAGAATCTGCCTGCCAAGCAGGGTACCTGGGCTGGATCCCTGGTTCAGGAAGATCCCCTGAGGAAGGGAATAGCTGGCTACCCACTCCAATACTCTTGCCTGGGAAATGCCTTGGACAGAGAAGCCTGGTGGGCTGTAGCCCATGGGGTCACAAAAGAGTCAGGCACAACTTGGTGATTAAATAACAACAACAATCTTTATATTATTTCCCTTGCTAGGTTCGTATGTCTAAGAAATAAAAGATGTATCTTTGCATCCTGAGAACCAAGTTCTGGGTTGGCCAAAAAGTTCATTTGGGTTTTTCTGTACCATCTTATTGGCCAACCCAATACAAACCATGTGTTTAAAAGATGTTTAATACATGCTTTTTGATGGTGCACTGGGATGACCCAGAGGGATGGTATGGGGAGGGAGGTGGGAGGGGGCTTCAGGGTGGGGAACACATGTACACCCATGGTGGATGCATATTGATGTATGGCAAAACCAATACAATATTTTAAAGTAAAATAATAATAATAATAAAATTAAAAAAAAATAATGAAGCAGAAGACTAATAGACTAAGTTGGAATAAATATCCAAGAAATAGGACAAAGGTAGATAGAGATCTGATCACTCAGGACAATCAATAAAATTATGTTGCATAGGAATTACATGCGAGTATTCACCCCAAAGGAGAAGGATTTCATATATAAATACTCTACATTGCCTATCCAAAAATATTACATAGTATTTGACCTGTGCATTTATTCTTTCAGATGAAAATATAACCTTGCATTCTTCCTTTAGCTAATGATATACAAGATAAAATACAAAGTTTTTAAATCCTGGTTTTAAAATACTTTGCAACATGTTAAATAGTATTCGAGCATTCGTTATGGTTCCAAAGGCATCTCTTTCCAACCACTCAGGATGCTAGCATTCCTTTTCAAATTCTCAGTATGTTATGATCCAGCAATTATTCTGCTTAACTTATTAGGTCATTCTCACTTTACTTCTTACAAATGTTCCTCACCTGAGTGACGTTTCACACACAGGAACATCACAGCTAAATCTGCATAGTCACCACAGCAGAAGTAAGTGAACCAATGATGTAACTCTCATCAAAAAAATCTATGACCCCAAATAATACATCATCACAGATCCTGATTTTTAAAAAATACTCAGATTTTTAAGTCTATTTTCTTATTTTGCAGAAGCAAACATTTGATTTTGAAAACATCTGATTGAGAATGATATAAAATAAAATTTTAAAATGAGAATGTATGTATATGGGCAAGACTTTGTTTTATTAGTTTTAGTTGACTTCAACAATCTTCATGAGACAAATAAACTTTATTAGTAAAATATAAGGAGAAGACCCTCCTCCAAAATCCTGCAAGTCCTCACCCTAAGCAAATCCCAGGTCACTTTTTAAGAATCCCAATACAGCTTCATCAGCCCCAAAACCCAATCACCTGGGATCCTCAATCCAGTATTCACAAATTTTATCAAACATACTTGATGCCGATTATTTCTAACCCATCCTCACCCCCCAACCTTCTTTCCTTCTCTGCATTTTCTCCTATATCCTCCCACTAATTTTATTTTGATAAAATTTTATTATAAAAAATAATATGCTTTTATTTCAAATTATTTAGAAAAGATTTTAAATGCAAAATAATAAGTTATTCATAGGAATACCAACATCCAGATACACACTGATTACATATACAGGATGTTTATTGCCTGCATCATTTGGAATCATACCTTCTAGAAACTTCCCCTGCCCACAGCCCCAGGCCATGGGACAGAATCAGAGGCCTTGCTTTACTACATGACCCCATACTCCTGGCCACAGCAGAGTAAGAAGCCAGTTCCTGACTAGCTAGAAGTCCATTTCATTCACAATTTGTCTCAAAAATTTGAGTTAACATTCAAGGAGACTGATGGTGATCATGGTAGTTATCACTGACATTTATGTGTCATATAAGCAGATTAAGAGGGGTGGTGGAAATAGGAAGAAGCACAGAAACCAGAAATAAGAGAGACCATGCAATCCTTGAGAGGCAGAGAGATTGGGACATCAATTCTCAATGGTTCCTTGGAGCTGGTTCCCAGAGGTACAGCAACAATTCAGTGCCTGCATCTGTAAAACTTCATTTTATCTTTACAATAATTCCCCACCACCTTTATTCTGCCATTTTTACTGTGTTATATGCACAGTTACACATATAAATTTCTTTATTATGAAATGATGCCATGGCACGCTCTAAGGTTAGATACTAACATGAGAAATTAATTGGACCATAAAGAAAGCTGAGCACCGCAGAACTAATGCTTTTGAACAGTGGTATTAGAGAAAGCCTCCTGAGAGTCCCTTGGACTGCAAGGGGATCCAACCAGTCATTCCTAAAGGAAATCAATTCTGAATTTTCACTGGAAGGACTGATGCTGAAGCTAAAACTCCAATACTTTGGCCACCTGTTGCGAAGAACTGACTCATTGGAAAAGACCCTGATGCTGGGAAAGATTGAAGGCGGGAGGAGAAGGGGATGACAGGGGATGAGATGGTTGGAAGGCATCACCAACTCAGTGGACATGGGTTTGGGTGGACTCCGGGAGTTGGTGATGGACAGGGAGGCCTGGCGTGCTGCAGTGCATGGGGTCTCAAATAGTCAGACAGGACTTAGCGACCAAACTGAACTAAACTCATTATCCTCAGCAACTCTTCTCATTCCTTCACCATGAATTTTATTTTTTAAACATGTCTCAAATCCATCCCCTCCTATTAATCCCTGCTATAATTTCTTGCCTCTATCATTACAACAGCTTCTTAAATCAGTGTCTATGAGTCTCCCTTCACACAGCTGTCAAATATCTAACTACGATCAATTTAATTGTCCCTCCACAGCTTAAAGCCCTTCAAATGCTCCAGACAGTTCAGAGATAAGGGCAGGCTGCTTACCAGCATGTGTTCACAAGCCTCCATGACCAGGTCCTGATCCATCTCTACAGCCTGATCTATGCCCTGTGCATACCATGCTGTCCTCCTCTCCAATCCTTGGCTCATGGTGTTTTTTTTTCACCTATTTTATTCCCATTCCCCTAACAAACCAAATCCAACTGCTCCAGTATGATCAACCTAACTGTCACTTTCTCCAGAAGTCCCTGAGCCCTTTGAGTACCATGCCTGCTATAATGCTGCATAGATAACACCTGGTGCTTATTCATAAATATCCATGTGTTTGTGCATTTCTGAGTAATCAAACTCTTCATGAGGGCTTCATCTTTCCCATGCTTATATCCCCTAGAAAAAGTACAATGTCTGGTACATGGTAGATGTCTAATGTTTGTTGTTTGTTGAAGTATTAAATGAATATTGAGAACTGGAATATTTATCTCATATCTATAAATAGGGATGTCACAGCCATCTGTGACTCCACCCCTCAAAATATGAATTTCTGAGCCTGGAGGGCATCCAGAAAGAACAATGCCTGTTATTCAGCAGGCATGAGCCCTCACCTTGGTGAGCACTGAGGAGCTGGGGGTCCGGGGGTGGGGGTAGAGTAGGGGTGGGGGGGCTGTGCATGTGTGCTTGCCCAGTCCTGTCTGACTCTTTGCGACCCCATGGACTATAGCCCACCTGACTCCTCTGTCCATGGGATTTTCCAGGCAAGAATACTGAGGTGCGTTGCCATTTCCTACT
This sequence comes from Bubalus kerabau, assembly GCF_029407905.1. Lineage (NCBI taxonomy): Eukaryota > Metazoa > Chordata > Mammalia > Artiodactyla > Bovidae > Bubalus > Bubalus kerabau. The sequence goes on from NC_073633.1 coordinate 46,888,601, forward strand.
CCAAGGGATCTTCCCAACCCAGGGATCAAACTCAAGTCTCCTGTGCCACCTGCATTGCAGGCAGATTCTTTACTGTTTGAGTTATCAGGGAAGTCAGGGAGGGATTTTAAAAATGCAGGAGGATACTGGCCCCAGATAACTGAGATGCATATGAAAGGAATGATTTCAGTAAGTCCAAACTCTTGCATCTTCCCATACATAGAAAAGCCCTAAATTCCTCACTGGATCTATCTGGTTTTCCTTAATTAGCAATAATCTTTTGATATTCACACTACCTGCTCCTGTTGCAAACTTCTATATAAACTGACTCCTCCTTCCATCTCCTCATAACAATTTTCTCAAGGCTACTTGAGATGCTGTCTATGGGGCTTGAAGTCCTAAAACTTCCCACCAAATATAACTCTCAACTTCTGGGTTGTGACTATTTTTGAAGTCAACAATATATGTGTGAACAGGTAAATTTGCAAGTGGAAGGATGGGTGACTGAGACATCTCTCTTATCCTCACAACCAGATCATAAAGAAAGCAAATATTTCCATAAAGTGGCATATATTTATCATGATCTTAAAACCTGTACTGTAAGTTTAATAAAATTGCAGCTCTCTGATTTTGTAAGTACTTTAACCATACATTGTATAAAAACTTCTCTTGGATGGAGGGGGCATGAACATATTATAGAGGCAGAATTCAGTTAACCTGATGATGAGACTCAGGCAGTCAGAACCCTCCAAAACCACAACAGCACACTGGACCATTTAGGCAGTAAGACTCAGGTGCCTTCCTTAAAGATGAAGAACAGACAGCTCACTACAATATTATATCCTATTGAGGAAATGTGAGAAATGCTTCTAAAATATTTAAGCCAATCTATTACTTTAAACTATTATTTCACCCCCATAATTTATATCAACCATTATGCTGATTATCAAGCTATTAATTCTGCCAATGAAAACCCATTGCTAATGTGCTAATTGACTAATCTTCAGTGCTAGGGATAAAGAAAGCTAAAGCACTTGTAATAATGCCTCTGGAATGTGGCCTTGCTAATTAAATGTTAGTGGACCACCCCTGGAGTGTGAATACTGAATTAAGGCAACTGACTGCCCCTCTGGTGGAGATTAAAGCTAACTAATGCACATTTACATCATACTGTTTACTGAAGTATTATAAAGTAGACTACAGACATCTTAATGGCGACCAACAACATGAATATAAACCCCAACTAGGAATAAAAGAACTCCCACACTCTGGTCTAGCTCTTCCACAGGGTGAGAAAACTGTGGTCCTAGATTTATTTTCTAAGTGATTCTGCATGCACTTAACAAATGTCATCTCTGCAATCAATATTTAAGCCAAGAGAAAAGGAAATGTATCAGATGCACCTGTCTAAATGTTTAGCGCTACACCTCAGAGGAAAATGTTTCCTCATGTCTTTATTATGTCATCAGTGTATGACCTGAGGTATAAATATAAATTTCCCCAAGGTGCTTTTTATGAACAAGAGAGAAAATAAATAAGAACTTTCAGCATTCTAAGATACAATGCTTTCTTCTTTAATATTTTCATACTAATCTTTACCTCTGTAATGGTGATGAAATACCTGTGGTATTGTTGTTGTTCAGTTTTGAATAAGACATATTAGCAAAGTTAATCCAAGGGAGATGCATTGTAGCGTGCCCCTGAAACCTGCAGTATGAATACAGTTCTTAAACCTGCAGAAAAAAAGATATAATTTTCTCTTGGAAGTCAAAACATCATAGATCAACACATGGTGCAGCTTATGGAAATACATTTTGATATATTTCCTTTCATTTATCTAAGATATGAATAGTAGTCAATTTCATATCTCAAATATGGTTTTCTGTGTCATATGCTTGAAATACTATAGGTGACAAGGAAAGACTCCTGAATGTTAAATAGTAAATCTTTGCTCAATTCTTATAAAGAATGACAAAAATTGGCTCGAGAACAAGGGTAAGTGTTGATATACTGAGGCAATTTTAATTCTCCATGTCAGCATATTGGTGAAGCAATGCACACACACACAAACACACACACACACAGCACAGATGTTGTAATCATATTTCCTCTTTTACAAAATAGATGGATTATATGTATTATGTTTTATAAATTAGTTACTTCATCTCAACTCTGAATAACTTAAATAGAGTTTTGTCAAAAACACTGAGTTCTGTTTTCATGTTACCTAAGATCCACTCTACTCTGTGGAATCCATTCGATCTGGAACAAAATCTTTAAGGCACTCTGTAAGTTCATCAAGCTGATAAGTAGGGTCTTTCTATTTTGTGGTATCATTAATCTCTGTTCAAGAGAACAATGCCAAAAAAGCAGCTAATCTATTCAGAAGAAAACTATGATGAGAGAAATTCTTTTATGTAGGATTTACCCTTAGCAAACTTCTGGGGAAAAACAAGGTTTTTTGTGTTTTTTGGTTTGTTTGTTTGTTTGCAGATTCTAGAAATCCTACTTTTAGTACTGTTAGGTAGTTAGAATAGGAAACAGGAATCTAGAATGGCGGTGGCTAAAAGACAAGGAAGGGAAAAGCCTGCGAAAATAGAACAAAGGAAGGTCCAAGGACTAGAGAGAGGACCTTAGGTAGAACAACAGCCCTTCTGGCTAGCCCAACTTACCTAGGGCAGCCCCAGGGGAGGAAAAAACATATAAAAAGAGGAGCCAAAGGGCCAGGAGTCTCTCTCTCCTATGCATGCTCTTTCTCTCTCTCTCTCTCCTCTTCGTATCTTTTGGGTCGGCATGCCCTCACACCTTAAGGATGTATTTTCCTTGATTTTCTAAGTAAAACTGAGGGAGCTATAACACTGTCTGAGAGCTGTGATGCGCAAAGGGCTTTAACGTCCCTTGCTTCAAATCTCTGTTGTGACGAGACAGAACCGAGGAGATTACACTCCCCTGACAGTACCACCTTTTCTTCCTACTTCCCCACTGCCATATTTTGCAGCTATCCATGGTCCACTCAAGGATTGCCATAGGTGCACCCTTTCCTGGGCTGATCCCTTCCCAACACAAGACTATATCCAAACCTGCCTTTTTCTCATTACATTGAAATGTACTACCCTTATCTCATTTCCTTGGGTCCTAGATGTCTACTGGAAAAGCAAATGAACTAATTTACACTATGATATCTGCTCTAATCTGGATGTTTGTGTCCATGAGAAATTCCTATGCTGAAATCCTAACCCCCAAAGGTGACAGGAGGTGAGGTTTAGGGGAGGTGGTTAGATATGGGGCAAAGTCCTCATGAATGATATAAATGCTCTTATAAAAGACCCTGCAGAGCTGCATGACCTCCTTCCACCATGTGAGAACACAGTGAAAAGAACTATCTAGAAAGTGGGCCCTCACCAAACACCAAATTGACTTGACCTGCAAACTTGAAATTCCCAGCCTCCAGGACTGTGAGAAAGAAATTTCTGTTGTTCAAAAGCCACCAATCTATGACACTATGATATCAGCCTGAGAAGACTAAGACATTATTAATATAAGACAGTGGTTTAATAGGAAATCCCTTGAGGAATATATTTGAATATTAATACATTCATTAGTCAACAAATATTCATGGAGTGTCTCCAATGCACTAACCATTGTTCTCTTCAATGCTGTTAGGTATACATCAATGAAAAATATCAATGGAGAAAGCAGACAACTATCCCTAGTGAAGTTACATTCTAGCAAGAAGAGAGACAGAAGTATATTCTTATTGTTATTCATTGTTCACTCACTAAGTCATGTCCAACTCTGCAACCTCATGGACTATAGTCTACCAGGCTCCCCTGTTCTCCACTATCTCCTAGAATTTGCTCAGATTCATGTCCATTGAACAGGTGATGCTATCTAACCATCTCATCCTCTGCTACCCCCTTCTTTTGCCTTCAATGCCAGGATTAAGAAGCTTCCCCCATGGCTCAGAGGGCAAAGAATCTGCCCCAATGTAGGAGACACAGGAGATATGGGTTCAATCCCTGGGTTGGGAAGATCCCCTGGAGGAGAAAATGGCAACCCACTCCAGTATTCTTGCCTGAAAAAATCCCATGGACAGAGGAGTCTGGAAGGCCACAGTCCATAGGGTCACTAAAGAGTTGGGCATGAATTGAGCAACTAAGCACGCATGTGGGATTAAAAGACAATTCATTCCATGGAAAGAATAATAAAACATAACAGGGCAAGAGGGTTACAGTGCAGGGAGGGGAAGGGGACTGCCATCAATGAGAAGGTGACACATGTCCAGAGACCTGAAGGAAGTGGCAAACAAACTATTGAGATACCTGAGCAAAGTGCCTTCCTGGCAGAGAACAGCCTTCATAAAGGCCTAAAGGCAGGAGCATGTCTGGTTTGTTAGAGGAAGAGCAAAGACGACAGTGAGCAGAGTGAGTCAGGAGCAGAGTAGTGAGAGGAGATCAGAAAGAAGGTGGGGACAGGGACAGACAAGAAACACCAGCTTATCTGCTGCTGCTAAGTTGCTTCAGTCATGTCCGACTCTGTACGACCCCATAGACGGCAGCCCACCAGGCTCCCCCATCCCTGGGATTCTCCAGGCAAGAACACTGGAGTGGGTTGCCATTTCCTTCTCCAATGCATGAAAGTGAAAAGTGAAAATGAAGTCGCTCAGTCATGTCTGACCCTTATCGACCCTATGGACTGCAGCCCACCAGGCTCCTCCATCCATGGGAGTTTCCAGGCAAGAGTACCGGAGTGGGGTGCCATTGCCAGCTTATCTAGGGTCCTGTTAATAAAAGCCTTATGAACTTAACCTTCATTGGTCCAGGGCAATATAGAAATTCCAGTTACAACTGCATATTTATTTCCTTTATTTATTCAATAATTCTTGAGTGGCCAATGAATGTCAAACATTCCCTGAAGTGCAGAGGATTCAAAAATGGAAAGACTACCTCTAAAGAGTTGATAATTGAGCAGGAATACAAAGCAGGCAATTACAGTTAAAGTGAAAAGTTCTATAATGGGAATATCCATAAGCCACACTCAGAATACAGGAGAAATAGCTCAATATGGGGCAACAGATAAGACAAAAAGTGGAGAGTCAGGAAGGAGTAGGCTCAACTTGAGCTGAGCTGAGCAGAACTGTAGGTGTCTCTCCTATATGGGAAGGGCAGTCTAGGCAAATGAAATAGATAAGCAAACTCAGAAAGTAATTTTTTAAAAAGCAATATATTTTCTGGGTATTATAAATAGCTCAGTAGCTTCACAGCAAGAAAATGTGTTGTCTTGTAAGCATCAGAGTAGAATGAGCTGTGCATCCTGTCACAGTGCCCTTCTTGATGGACAGATTGGTTTAGGGTCCTTAATTGGAAAAATGGCAGAACTAGCCAATCATGACCTTTTCCATTCCAGTTCAAGATCAGAAATCTACATGGTCATTTATGAAAGTGAAAGTGAGTGTTTCTCAGTTGTGTCTGATTCTTTGCAACCCCATGAACTATACAGTCCATGGAATTCTCCAGGCCAGAATACTGGAGTGGGTAGCCTTTCCCTTCTCCGGGGGATCTTCCCAACCCAGGGATCGAACCCAGGACTCCCACATTGCAGGCAGATTCTTTACGAGCTGAGTCACGAGGGAAGGGGTGCTTGCAACTACAAAGGCACCTCTATTGAAGAAGACAACTGCACAAGACATGTCAGAGCCTCCTCTGAATCCACAATCCCAGACAGTGCAGTTCCATAGCTGGCAGAAACAGCAGCTCCACTTTAAATCCCATCCTCCTCAAGTTACTGTTACTCACATAACTTTCAATCCTTACAGCAATTCTTCTAGATAGGCATTATCTGTTTCTACTTTATGTAATATTGTGGAAAAATGCTTTTAAAATGACTGAAATAGCTTGCTTCTTTGTTTTAGGTGATCTCTGAATTCATCTCTGCAGTAGATAGAGATTTAGTTTAAGTAATTTCAATAATGGGTCATTATTAGTATTCATCAGAGGCAGCTGACAGAGGCTAGTCTAGGATGGGGGCCATTGAGATGAGGACCACCTGAAAATGTTAGCAGGTGGAGCCTCAGGGGAAGGACATCAGGAAGGGAGCCCTCATGACTAAACCAAAGACCTCTAAGAACTGTGATGTCTAATATCCAACTTTAAGTGGTTTTCTTAAAATTACAGTGACCCTTTCCCTTCCCACTTCTATCATGCCCCAGATAAAGAAAAGAGTAGTATTGATACCCACTTACAGGGCAAAGTTGTGAGGAGACAGAAAAATTGACAGAAAGGTAAAATAGCAAATAGAGTTTCAAGAATAGAGAGAAGAAAGAATTTCCTGAATATGTCTGCCATCATTTTGGTTCCAGAAATGGTCATCCTTGGCCTAAACTCTGGACGAAACCTCCCCCATACTTTGAGACTTACTCCTTCCCCAGCATCCATCCTCAATCCACCCAGCCATCTTCTTAAGATGTTGACCATTTCCTCTCTTCAGTCATCTGCACTAAGATGTCTGCACTCAGACTGAAATCAAGCCCCCCGCCATGGCCTCCACTGCTGGCCCTGATTGGACACCTGTCGATATCTCCAATTCCATCTCCCACCTCTCTTAAGAGGCTTTGCGCCTTTTAACTAAACAGAAGGCTGTGGGTTTTGTATCTGGTGTTCTTTCTCCTCGGAGGGCAAAGACCACTATTCTACCTAGTACCTACTCAGTTGAAGTTCTACCTTTCAGAACAGTTTTAAGTCCACTCCTCACCCACAACATTACCTCTATCAGAAATGTATCACAATTTGCAATTGTGTTTTTCTGCTGTTGTTTGTATCCTGTTCTCCTAACCCACTACATGTAAATTCTGTAGTTTCCAACTGTGCATCAAGAGCTTAGCATAAAGCCTGTTACACAGTAAGTGTTCTGTTGTTTAGTTGCTAAATTGTATTCAACTCTGTGATCCCATGGACTGTAGCCCACCAGACTCCTCTGTTCATGGGATTCCCCAGGCAAAAATACTGAAGGGAGTTGCTGTGCCCTCCTCCAGGGGATCTTCCCAACGCAGGGATCAAACCTGTGTCTCCTGCACTGGCAGGCAGATTCTTTACCACTAAGTCGCCAGAGATGCTCCATACACAAGATTTTAAACCCATTATTATCAACAAGAAACTTGAAGTCAGGGAAACTAGAGCCAAGTGGGCATCTAGGAAGGCTTCTAGAAGAGATATGGTCTCCACACTAATTTTAGTGAGGTAGACAAACTCTGTCTGAGAAGCAGAAAACAAACAAGCATTCCTAAGGATGGAAAATAGTGAAATGGCTAAAAAGCAAAAGAGCCAAGAGACAGAGCAGATTTGTTAGGCTAATAAAGAGAAGCATGAAGGTATATTATAGAAGAAAGAGCTATATTTTACATTACCCACTTCCACTTTCTACAAAGTGCCCAAGGACAGAGAACTTGACTTACTACCTCCCAAAATAAATTATTACTTCCAAAGATCTGATAGATTTTCTTGCCATGGCCAGTCATGCCAATGCACTTTCCTTCCTTTATGTGACTCATGATGCTTTCTGTGTTCTTTCCAAGGTAAGAAATCAGAAAGTGTCTGTTTGACAATATATCTTTTCCACTGCTTTCCAATTTTACAATCATAACTGGAAATAGATTCTTCCATAGTTTATAGCCCTTTTGCCGAAGATAGTAGAAATTCACACTCTGATCACCTCTGCTTCTTTCCCATTAAAGGGCAGAAGTGCTGCTTCCTGTGTATGAAAGAAGAATACGTAGGATGGTAAGATGAAAGTTTAGAGTTTAAACAGAAAAAGAAATCCCAGGCTTCAGGTCTGCTTTATAGACAGTGTTCACAATATCCTTTAGAAAACATATTATGGGTAAATACTATGCTGCTCAAAATCATTGGCAACTGCCCTGGGCATTCTCCATACACTGAAGAGCATTTATTAAATGATTTAGGGACACAGGCAGACCCTGAAGAGCAAGTAGGTAAGGACCGAACACCGCATGGGTTAGTGTTTTCAATAGGGACTAATTGTTTACAGTCTACAATCAAATATAAACATACAATTGAGATTATTTGCTTCACAATACTTATAACTAAAATAAAATCAAATCTTCAACTTCTGATTCCAATTATAATGGTATACAAGAGATGGTATTGACAACCACACAACTAGACAATAGGCAGTGAAAGTCTCTGATTCCTAAAGAATAAAGGGGGAACGTTTCAGGAGCCCCAGCACTCCAGTCAACTGCCTGGAGTCAGTTTCTAGGCCACAGTGCAAGGAAGAAGAACCCAACTAGAGTTCAGAGTTCCACTAAGTATAAGAAAGAAAGACTGGAGTTTGAGGCCAAGACAACTAGAATGTGACATTTGTGATGCTGGGAAAAGGGACGGGCCCTCAGAGAACTCTGGAACATCTTTGGCTACTACTGATCCGCTCATGTATGAGAGGAAACTACCCAAGACCCAGGGAAATAACCACTGAGAAGTGACAGGCAGAGTTAACACAGGGCTAGAAATGGATCATATTTTATCAGAGTGGAAATGCCTTGTAGTACAAGACCTTTAAATAAAGTTCTAAGATACCTCCTTAGTACTGGGGCTAAATTAGCTCTAGATTAAAAGCTGCTCTGGACCCTTCCTAACAAAGTTGAAAGTAAAGCTTCAAATAATCCAATTGATTTCAAGTAACATAACTTTATGCTAGAATAAAGTCTAACACAATTTAAAAGAATATAACAGAATATAGGAACTAAGAGCATACAATTTATTATGACCATTATCCAATAAAAACATTACTAGGTATATGGAGAAAAAGGAACACATGACTCATGACCTAAGAGAAATATCAATAGAACCAGAACCAGAAATAACAGAGATGGTACAATTAGCAGTAAAGTTCATTTACATGGCTATTATAAATATTTCCCATAGTTCACCAAAGTAGAGAAAAATCTGAACACGATGAAGAGAGAAGTAGACGATATGATATAAAAGATGCATATTGAACTTCTAGAGATAAGGTAACAATCTCATCTAGGAAATGACATTAGAATAAATCATTCAAATAAAATAGATGAGTGAACTTGAAAGAAGCAATAGTAACTATTCAAAATAAAGAAAAGAGAGAAAAAATATGGAGGAAAAAGTGAACAGGCCATCAGTAATTTGTGGATAACATCAAGTAATCTAACATACTTATAGTTAAAGTCCCAGAAAAACAGAAAGGAACACTATATATATATATATATACACATATATATATATATTTGAAGAAATAATGTCTGAAAAAAAGCCTCTAAATCTGATGAATACCAGCAAACTTGAAGTAAAAGAAAACTTAAATGCCACACAAGGCCACATCATAATAAAATTGTTAAATACCAGAGGTAAGAGAAAAATCTTAAAAGCAACCTGAGAAAGAGATAGATAATGAAAGATAATGGGATGCTGCAAAATGTTTAACAACATGCTATCTGGGGAAGAAAACATGGCTTGGAGTATTTGTGGATTCTATAGTATAAATACTCCCATTTGGCCTATTTCAGTCTGTCAGTCTGATATTCCTGAATGCTGAGTTTGGGACACAAAGAATTGAGGCTCACAATCAATTCTCACAAGGTGGTATAAGCTGGCCCAAGCACACCACTGCACACAGGAGAACAAGTTGAAAAATGGTAGCGGGTTTCTTTTGAGAAGCAAGGCAAGCAAGAGGACAAAAGCACAGTTGACGTTAGTTATAGAAAAGAGAGATGTCAACTTGGAATTTTTTAATGAAGCAAATTATCTTTCAAAAATAAACAAAAGACTCTCTTACTTAAACAAGAGCTTAACTTAAATGAAAAAGAACTAACTACCAGCAAACCTACACTACAATAAAGTTCTTAATGCAAAAGGAAAATGATGTCAGATAGAAATTTAAAGAAAGACAGGAGTGGTGGATTCATCAGTATACATGAAAGGCATGTATCTCATTTTTAATCTTTTAAAATGATAACTAACTAGTCAAAGAAGAAATACTAATAGATGTAGACATTAATTTCATATGTAGAAGTGAAATGCATCAAACAGTAGCACAAAGGATAAGAAAAGAAATGGAGCTCTATAGAACTTACATTTTAGGTGAAGAGGTATAATATTATTTGACATAGACTGTAATAATCTAAACCTATAGATTATAAATAGTAAAAATACAACTAAATAAAATGGTATAGATTTTTATACAAATGTAGAAATAAAAATCGAATGCTAATGCAAAAAGGGAAAAGAAAACGACAAAAAATACAGATAAGTGGTAAAACAACATCAAGATAGTAAATTAAGCCTACATTTGTAGAAATTGTATTTAATGCAAATTACGTACACAATCTAATTAAAAGGCAGATGGAAAAATTGGATTAAAAAGAAAAGCCTAATATATGCTTTCAAAAAGAAACCTACTTTAAATATAAAACATGAAAACAAGTTAATAATGAAAGGCTGAAAAAAACTTTTCACATGAACAGTAATTTTTGTAAAAGTTCACGTGATTATATTAATATTAGACAAACTAAATTTTAGGATGAAAAGCAGGAATTGTCAAAGGAAAAAATCAATACAAGTGAACTTCATAAAAATTTAAATTTTTTGCTCTTCAAAAGACATTCTTTAGAAACTTTTAAAATAAGTAAGTCATGCTTATTATAATATATTTATAAAATAAATATTAAATTATTTGTAACCAGAACATAAATGTTAAAACCAACTTAGTTTTCTAAAAAATGAGTTAATGATTTGGATAGGCACTTCACTATAGAAGATATACAAATGATGGAGAAATACAGAAAAAGAAACTGAATATCTACAGTCGTTAGAGAAATGCAAATTAAAGTCTCAGTGTGATACCATTAAACACTCAGGAAACACCATTTTAAAATTTTAAAGATTGACAATAGTCAATCAAGTGTTAGTATAAATCATGAAGCATTATAATGCTTACACATTTCTGGTGGGAAAGTAAAAAGCTACAGCAACTTTAGAAAGTAGTTTGACAATGTCTTATAACATTTAACACACTTTTATACAATCTAGACACCTCAGCTGCTGCTAAGTCGCTTCAGTCGTGTCCAACTCTGTGCAACCCCACAGATGCCAGCCCACCAGGCTCCCCTGTCCCTGGGATTCTCCAGGCAAGAACACTGGAGTGGGTTGCCATTTCCTTCTCCAATGCATGAAAGTGAAAAGTGAAAGTGAAGTCGCTCAGTCGTGTCTGACTCTTAGCGACCCCATGGACTGTAGCCCACCAGGCTCCTCTGTCCATGGATTTTCCAGGCAAGAGTACTAGGGTGGAGTGCCATTGCCTTCTAGCTATTTCTCCAAGAGAAATTAAAACATTTGTCTACACAAGGCTTGTCCTGGAATATACAAGGAAGTTTTATTTGTATTAGGTAAAATATTAGAAACAATCCCAATATTTATTGTTTGACTGTATAAACAAATCAGATCAGATCAGATTAGATCAGTCGCTCAGTCATGTCCAACTCTTTGTGACCCCATGAATCGCAGCATGCCAGGCCTCCCTGTCCATCACCAACTCCCGGAGTTCACTTAGACTCACGTCCATCAAGTCAGTATGCCATCCAGCCATCTCATCCTCTGTCGTCCCCTTCTCCTCTTGCCCCCAATCCCTCCCAGCATCAGAGTCTTTTCCAATGAGTCAACTCTTCGCATGAGGTGGCCAAAGTACTGGAGTTTCAGCTTAAGCGTCATTCCTTCCAAAGAACACCCAGAGCTGATCTCCTTCAGAATGGACTGGTTGGATCTCCTTGCAGTTCACGGGACTCTCAAGAGTCTTCTCCAACACCACAGTTCAAAAGCATCAATTCTTTGGTGCTCAGCCTTCTTCACAGTCCAACTCTCACATCCATACATGACCACTGGAAAAACCATAGCCTTGACTAGACGAACCTTTGTTGGCAAAGTAATGTCTCTGCTTTTGAATATGCTATCTAGGTTGGTCATAACTTTCCTTCCAAAGAGTAAGCGTCTTTTAATTTCATGGCTGCAGTCACCATCTGTAGTGATGTTGGAGCCCAGAAAAATAAAGTCTGACACTGTTTCCACTATTTCCCCATCTATTTCCCATGAAGTGATGGGACCGGATGCCTTGATCTTCGTTTTCTGAATGTTGAGCTTTAAGCCAACTTTTTCACCCTCCACTTTCACTTTCATCAAGAGGCTTTTGAGTTCCTCTTCACTTTCTGCCATAAGGGTGGTGTCATCTGCATATCTGAGGTTATTGATATTTCTCCTGGCAATCTTTATTCCAGCTTGTGCTTCTTCCAGTCCAGCATTTCTCATGATGTACTCTGCATATAAGTTAAATAAGCAGGGTGACAATATACAGCCTTGATGTACTCCTTTTCCTATTTGGAACCAGTCTGTTGTTCCATGTCCAGTTCTAACTGTTGCTTCCTGACCTGCATACAAATTTCTCAAGAGGCAGATCAGGTGGTCTGGTATTCCCATCTCTTGAAGAATTTTCCACAGTTTATTGTGATCCACACAGTCAAAGGATTTGGCATAGTCAATAAAACAGAAATAGATGCTTTTCTGGAACTCTCTTGCTTTTTCCATGATCCAGCAGATGCTGGCAATTTGATATCTGGTTCCTCTGCCTTTTCTAAAATCAGCTTGAACATCAGGAAGTTCACGGTTCACATATTGGTAAAGCCTGGCTTGGAGAATTTTGAGCATTACTTTACTAGCATGTGAGATGAGTGCAATTGTGCAATAGTTTGAGCATTCTTTGGCATTGCCTTTCTTTGGGATTGGAATGAAAACTGACCTTTTCCAGTCCTGTCCACTGCTGAGTTTTCCAAATTTGCTGGCATATTGAGTGCAGCACTTTCACAGCATCATCTTCCAGGATTTGGAATAGCTCAACTGGAATTCTATCACCTCCACTAGCTTTGTTCGTAGTGATGCTTTCTAAGGCCTACTTGACTTTACATTCCAGGATGTCTGGCTCTAGGTCAGTGATCACACCATCGTGATTATCTGGGTCGTGAAGATCTTTTTTGTGCAGTTCTTCTGTGTATTCTTGCCATCTCTTCTTAATATCTTCTGCTTCTGTTAGGTCCATACCATTTCTGTCCTTTATCGAGCCCATCTTTGCATGAACTCTTCCTTTGGTATCTCTGATTTTCTTGAAGAGATCCCTAGTCTTTCCCATTCTGTTGTTTCCCTCTATTTCTTTGCATTGATCACTGAAGAAGGCTTTCTTATCTCTTCTTGCTATTCTTTGGAACTCTGCATTCAGATGTTTATATCTTTCCTTTTCTCCTTTGCTTTTCGCTTCTCTTCTTTTCACAGCTATTTATAAGGCCTCCCCAGACAGCCATTTTGCTTTTTTGAGTTTCTTTTCCATGAGGATGGGCTTGATCCCTGTCTCCTGTACAATGTCACAAACCTCATTCCATAGTTCATCAGGCACTCTATCTATCAGATCTAGGCCCTTAAATCTATTTCTCACTTCCACTGTATAATCATAAGGGATTTGATTTAGGTCATACCTGAATGGTCCACATTGAAGGTCAGGAAGGGCGGCAGTGAGGAGATACCCCTTGTCCAAGGTAAGGAGCAATGGCTGTGCTTTGCTGGAGCAGCCGTGAAGAGATACCCCATGCCCAAGGTAAGAGAAACCCAAGTAAGACGGTAGGTGTTGCAAGAGGGCATTAGAGGGCAAACACACTGAAACCATACTCACAGAAAACTAGTCAATCTAATCACACTAGGACCACAGCCTTGTCTAACTCAATGAAACTAAGCCATTCCCATGGGGCAACCCAAGACGGGCAGGTTATGGTGGAGTGATCTGACAGAATGTGGTCCACTGGAGAAGGGAATGGCAAACCACTTCAGTATTCTTGCCTTGAGAACCCCATGAACAGTATGAAAAGGCAAAATGATAGGATACTGAAAGAGAAACTCCCCAGGTCAGTAGGTGCCCAATATGCTGCTGGAGATCAGTGGAGAAATAACTCCAGAAAGAATGAAGGGATGGAGCCAAAGCAAAAACAATACCCAGCTGTGGATGTGACTGGTGATAGAAGCAAGGTCTGATGCTTAAAGAGCAGTGTTGCATAGAAACCTGGAATGTCAGGTCCATGAATCAAGGCAAATTGGAAGTGGTCAAACAAGAGATGTCAAGAGTGAATGTCAACATTCTAGGAATCAGCGAACTGAAATGGACTGGAATGGGTGAATTTAACTCAGATGACCATTATATCTACTACTGCGGGCAGGAATCCCTCAGAAGAAATGGAGTGGCCATAATGGTCAACAAAAGAGTCTGAAATGCAGTACTTGGATGCAATCCCAAAAATGACAGAATGATCTCTGTTCGTTTCCAAGGCAAACCATTCAATATCACAGTAATCCAAGTCTATGCCCCAACCAGTAATGCTGAAGAAGCTGGAGTTGAACGGTTCTATGAAGACCTACAAGACCTTTTAGAACTAACACCCAAAAAAAAAGATGTCCTTTTTATTATAGGGGACTGGAATGCAAAAGCAGGAAGTCAAGAAACACCTGGAGTAACAGGCAAATTTGGCCTTGGGATACGGAATGAAGCAGGGCAAAGAATAATAGAGTTTTGCCAAGAAAATGCACTGGTCATAACAAACACCCTCTACCAACAACACAAGAGAAGACTCTATACATGGACATCACCAGATGGTCAACACCTAAATCAGATTGATTATATTCTTTGCAGCCAAAGATGGAGAAGCTCTATACAGTCAGCAAACACAAGACCAGGAGCTGACTGTGGCTCAGACCATGAACTCCTTATTGCCAAATTCAGACTTAAATTGAAGAAAGTATAAACAAATTGTGTTATGTAAATATGATGGAACACTATTCAATAATAAAAAGGTGTTTTATAGTGGTGTTTCCTGAGTGTTTAATGGTATCACGCTGAGACTTTAATATGCAACAATGTAGATGAATTTTTAAAGCATTTTGCTATGGAAAAGAAACCAGACACAAATGGCTACCTACTTTCTTATTCCTTTTAAATTGAGTTCTACAAAAGGCAAAACTATGGTTACTGAAAATAAATCGGGGTTCCCAGGACAAGAATAGGATTAGCATTGACTACAAAGGTGCACAGAGAAAATTATGGGTGACAGAAATGTTCTAAGTCATTTTGGTAGTTAGACAAACTGTATATATCTGTTAAAATTCACTGAGCCTTTATCAAGCATAGTAGAAAAGCTTTTCTATACACACACACACACATATATATATATAATTTGTATAACATATTTTAGAAAATGTATGAATTTTTGCATAGCTAAAAAAGTTATGACATTTTAATTCCACTTTTTTGACTTAGTATGAGAATCTTAGATTTCTAATTTATATTCACTCAAAACTTTGATACAGTTCCATGTATTTTGTCATCTAGTATTACGGCTAAAAGTCCAGAAAATTTATTATCTTAGTGAATTTTAAAAAATTTGAATGAGGCTTGAAACTTCTAATCCAACTTTTAGAATATGAAGAAATACTATGTTGTAAAAAAGAAAGACAGGAAATTAACAAATGATATAGTATTATTAACTAAAGTACAGATCTTGTTCAAATTTCACAAAATTGTATGCTAGTGTCCATTATTTGTTTTCACATCTTATCTTATTCAAGGCTCCACACCACATTTAATTGCATTGAGCAGCTTCAGCTGCATGCAACAAATTCTGATAAATTTTCTTTTCATTTTTATTGTACTACAAATATATTCTAATTTTCTGTGTTATGGCTTCTTAGATGTCTGTGTTTAGGCTTCTTAGTGTTATGTACACCTTCATTTAAAGATAGATATTTAATATCCAAATACATGGGATTTTGTTTAAAATATCTTTAATACTAATTTCTCATTTTGATACTAATTTCTCATTTAAATACTTTGTTCTCTGCAATCATCCTCTGTGTTTTTGTTTTTTCATTCTAACTTTATTGAGGCTTTCGATGGCTAAGTTGAAGATCTCTCTTGGTAAATATCACACTGCACTTGAAAATATGTGAGTTATTTCCCAATATCTTTTGATATTGATTTCTAACATAATTCCACAATGATAAGAGAACAGACTGTATAATTTCAATACCTTTAGACCATGAAATTTTTGTACCTTGTTTTATGTTCCTGGATATGTTCCCATATTTCCTAGTTTACAGTCTATGGGAACTTGAATAGAATTTGTATTCTAGTGTTGTGTGAAAATTGTATAAATCTAATCATGATAAATTGGTTCATAGTGCTTTTCAGGTCTACTATATCCTTCTACTTCTCTGTCTATTCATTAGTTTCTGAGAGTTTGAATATGGAACTCCAATTAAAAATTTTATCTACTTAAAAAATAATTTAATATATACATCTTAATTTGCCTGGACATTCCTGATTTATGCCTATTTTTCTGATGGCATAATTCTTAATGGCACCCTCTTTTACTTCCAAAAATATCCCAGTTGATATGATGAATTCTAGGTCTACCTATCAGTTCAGTTCAGTTCAGTCACTCAGTCGTGTCCAACTCTTTGTGACCCCATGGACTGCAGCATGCCAGGCTTCCCTGTCCATCACCAACTCCTGGAGCCTACTCAAACTTATGTCCATTGAGTTGGTGATGCCATCCAACCATCTCATCCTTTGTCGTCCCCTTCTCCTCCCACCTTTAATCATTCCCAGCATCAGGGTCTTTTCCAATGAATCAGTTCTTCAAATAAGGTGGCTAAAGTATTGGGGTTTCAGCTTCAGCATCAGTCCTTCCAATGAATATTCAGGACTGACTTGCTTTAGGATGGACTGGTTGGATCTCCTTGCAATCCAAGGGACTCTCAAGAGTCCTCTCCCACACCACAGTTCAAAAGCATCAATTCTTTAGTGCTCAGCTTTCTTTATAGTCCATCTCTCACATCCATACATGACTACTGGAAAAACCAAAGCTTTGACTAGACAAAGTAATTTTGTCTAATTACTAATTTTGTCCAGTGTTGCTTTGTTGGCAAAGTAATGTCTCTGCGTTTTAATACCATTCAGCAAATTAGCAGCATTGCAAAATCTCAAACTTACTCCCAACCAGCACTTCCTATTTAATCACACTGTCACCAGTCTGTACAGAAGGAAACAAAACATTGCCATCTGGAAATCATCTTGTCAGACAGATTCCATAAATAGGTAAACAGATTTTGCCTTACCACCTTTATACTTAGATAATCTTACACTGACATACATATATGATGCTTACATATACAAAATTACATACAGGAGTTTACACTTAGAGCCTCCCCATTTCCCAGAATTCAATGGATAGTGACATACATTTTGTCCCAAGGAAGAACGCAACTCTCTGTGAGCATCTTATCTGCGTTTAAGAGGTTACCTGGCCATGTCTATTCACTTTAGTTCTCTGTATCTCAGTTAAACCTCTGTAAAAGTTAGATTACTTCTATTAAATTAATATAGCTAAAAATCTGTGACCCTGTATTTGAGAACCAACTTAACATATGCTATAGGTTGAATTGTATCCTCCCCAAAAGGTATGAAATCCTAACTTCTGATATCATAGAATGTGACTAGACACAATTAGTTAAGATAAAGTCATACTGAACAGGGGGAACCCTTAATCCAATATGACTCGTGTCCTTATAAAAAGAGAAGAGACACAGACAAAGGCACCATGGAGAAGATAGCCATGTGATGGAGGCAGAGGTTGGAGTGATGCCCTTAAAGCCAAGGAATGTTAAGGAATGCCAGCAAATACCAGAAGCTACTAATAAAAGAGGCACAGAAGGATTCTCCCCTACAGGTTTCAGAGGGAGTCTAGCCCTGCCAACTCCAACTCCATGATTTTGGACTTATAGACTCCAGGACTGTGAGACAATAAATTTCTGTTGTTCTAATCCACCCAGTTTATACTAATTTCTTATGGTAGTCCTAAGAAACTAATACAGGAGTGACCTACTTCGTAAACACTCAAATACCAGTATTACAAATTTTTCTAAAATTGATACCTTTACTTTCTAATTCTAGCTGGCTGAATCTTAGGAAGTTTTATCAACCTTCTATCTCTCACCAGTATTACCAATTTAGGTGAAGTCATGTCTCATATCTAGCTTTTATAGAAACTTACATAGCTCAAAACACTGTTAAATACCAATCTTTCCTGTTATTATCCCATCACCATGACAACACATGCCTCTTCTATGTTTTCAAAAATCAGAGAGACTCAGAAACTAATGAAACTGTGTACAAGCCCCTGTGTCGTTGTCTTTTGAAGTAAAATGTTGACTCAAGAATTAATGATTGGAAAATGTAAAGGTTAGAAACAAAGAATAGCTGCTGGACTAAGGAACTGGTAACAATTTAGACTATAATTCTGCCACATAACAGCATCACTGAGCTCCCAGTTCCCTCCAAAATATAGATAAAGGCCTGATATACATTCCCAATTTTTTTAATAGGAAGATGAAAACTGCTGAGCACTAGAACATAGGCCCTAGACTGGCTGAAACCAGAAGGTTGATCAGGCTTGAAACTTCACCATGCCAACCAATCTAAGAACTGTCCACAAGCTGATCATGCCCTGCTCCTTTCATGTTATAAAACTCCTCACTACCCCCTCTAGGGTGGGTCACATGGTCTTCAGGGCATTAGCCCACTGTAGCACCCCTTGCTTAGCAAAACAATCAAAACTACTCTTTTCTACTTCACCCAAAACTTCGTCTCCATGTTTCTATTCAGCACCAGAGAACAGAGACTGAGTTTCAGCAACACTTAACTCTCTATATGGGAATGTCTCAGTCCATTCAGGCTGCTACAACAAAACAAAAAACTGGATGACTTACAAACAACAAGCATTTATTTCTGACAGTTCTGAGGCTGGGAAGTCCAAGATCATGGTGTTAGCAGATTCAGCATCTGGTGAGAACATGCTTCTTGCTTCATAGATGGTATCTTTCTGCTGTATCTTTACAAGATGACAGAAGATAGGAAACTCTGACCTCTTAAGTGAACACTAATCCCATTCATGAAGGCGTTGCCCTCGTGACCTAATTACCTCCCGAAATTCCTACCAATACCATCACCTTGAGGGTTAGAATTTCAACTCATGAATTTGGGAGAAAATGAACATTTAGGCCACAGCTGTGAATCAGTTAAATAAGAGGCAGCAGAGTGTTATCAAAATAGATGGAAATAGAATCCTGGTTTCTTTCCCCTCAACTTGTGTATATCTTTCCATGAGAAAGCCTTTCTATCCAGTGGTTACTCCTACACTTTTCTGGCATTTCACTGTATGCAGCACCAGCCAAGCAATATTAAATAATCTTCTACATGGGATAGTGTATTATTACTTAAAACCTTACGTTTCCCCCAAGTTCAGGAAAAGATCACATAGAACATGGCAATAATCAAAATAATATATTGTCTATCCTAAGTGAATATCATAGACAAGCGACTCTCAACTAAGATGGCCCTATCAAAATCACTAATGGGGGGGCTCCAACACCACTACCCACATTCTCCTGACCACATGAAAACAATGACTTAATGGACGCACTCTTTTCAAATCACTGCAAAATCCTCAAGTATGTTAGAGGGAATGGAGAAAATGACAATGATTCCTATAGATTCTTATCTATCTTGTCCACTTAGTGACCTTAGAATGGGTTAAAAATGTGTTCATTTTTTAGAAAATATATGTTTCCAAATGCTTTGTATCATAGGGTCCTAAATTTCTTTTTTAGTATTTTTTGTGTTAAAATAGCTATAAACCATTTTAGTCATTTTTAAGTATTCAATTCAGTGGCGTTAAGTACATCCATATAACAATCCATTATACAATTCATTTCCAGAATTTTTCCATCATCCTAAACATAAACTTTGTTTCCAATAAATAGCTCACTACTCCTCCCTTTCCCAGTGTGATCCCATTTTTGTAATCAAAGTCTTGAGCATATATACCAACTGTCTTAAAGTGTTGGTTTTATTTGACCAACATTCACTAAGTATTTGTTCAGCATCTATCCTGTACTTCCCCTCAAATGGGTAAAGGAACTTAAAGCCTTTGAAACTACTTTGAACTTTGTAGAATAAATGATTCAGAATATTATAGCCCTTAGAAATAATACCTGGCACCATAGTAAACAGTATATTGGTGTTCATTATTACTATCATTTATCTTCATTTTATTTTCTATTTTTTCTAAAGTGAATTATTATTTTTAGAATCAAAATAAAGCCTACTACAATTTTTTTTAAAAAAACAGAAGGTCCATAAAGTCACTACAAAATAAGTAAAGAGTTCCTATCCAAATCGTAAAATGGTTATTTTAAAAATGCGAAAATAAAACTATATGGAGAGAGAGAACCATAGATATAGGCAAACCTATTAATGACACTGTCCCAAAATACAATACTAAACAAGGATCAACCCAGAGAGTAATTATTGCTGTTTAGTTGTGTCCATCTCTTTTGTGACCCCATGGGCTGTAGCCCACCAGGCTCCTCTGTCCATGGGATTTTCCAGGCAAGAATACTGGAGTGGGTTTCCATTTCCTTTTCCAGGGGATTTTCCTGACCCAGGGATCGAAACTGAGTCAGGAAAGCCCACCCAAAGAGTAGAACACAGGCCAAACCATGGAGGAAAGGTTTGACAATGCTGTGTGCCATTTTCAGACTTTTCAAGTCTGTTTTTGAACAGATAGGGTCCCACGGTCTCTCTAGGGTCTACCTACTACTGTGCTTCTGTCTCATCCAAGGCTCCGATTTCTTTTAGCTGTGACTCATTTCACTTCAATCCTGGGAGCAAGGCTAATTCGTTCAGATATACAGAGGAATATTGGCACAAATCCCAATTAGGAACTTCCGAAAATGCATCTGTGCACAGACCAGCAGGGTTTAGTTCTTCCAGGAACATAGGTCTCTATCTTCTCTTTCTTTTGTTCTCTGTACATTTTCTGTCTTGATACCTGTATAGTATCACGAACATTACTGTTATTTATTGCTTCTCTGAACATGAGGGTTTGATAGTCAGTGGTGCAAAGCTTATATCCTCTAATAGATTCCTCTTTCAATACGTGTAAACGACTCCAACTCTTTAAAATGTAGCTCTTTACATTCACAGTTGAACACAGCCATTTGTATTATCTATGCTAGTTAAATTATACAGTCCCAGCTTTATCACTAAATTTCAAGACTACTCAGAAAGTCACTAAATGATGTGTTCTGCTTACCAGAGGAAAAAGATATGTCATCAGGGTCTGATGCTTTAACGTTTTGGGGCCTAATGTCTTATTCAGTCCTTTTTAGTGACTAATCCAGACCACATTTGCATTAATAGTCGTAACCCCAGTCACAGGTTTAATTTGTTTTAAACTATATTTAGTCCTTTGGGAGCCTCTATAATGAATTTCATTAAACAGAAAGATTATATAATGTACTCTTTTATGATTAATTAACTCTGTATAAAGATGATAATTATAATTAAACTCATAATTTGACTCAAGTGTCATTATCATAATAATTGATCAAGTCATTTTATCACATAAGTGTTCAAAAACTGCAATGCATGTGAAATAGAAACAAACCTAAATCATGCACAAAATGTAATTTTTACATATATTCCAGAAACTCTCATCTTTTTTCAGTCCTTTCAGCTAACGGCCACTTCCTGACTCCTCTCCAAATACTTTTTAATCACTCCAAAGATGACAATACTTTTAACTATAAATTTGCATTTCAAATCAGAATGACGGCATAGCACAGACATATATTTGTGTTCTTATTTTTTTAATTAATTTATTTGTTTTAATTGGAAGCTAATCACTTTACAATATTTTGGTGGTTTTTGCCATACATTGACATGAATCAGCAATGGGTGTACATGTGTTCCCCAACCCAAACCCCACTCCCACCACCCTCCCTATCCCATCCCTCTGGGTTGTCCCAGTGCACCGCTTTGAGTGCCCTGTTTCATGCATCAAACTTGGACTTTTCATCTATTTCACATATAGTAATATACATGTTTCAATGCTATTCTCTCAAATCATCACACCCTTGCATTCTCCCAGAGTCCAAAGGTCTGTTCTTTATATCTGTGTCTCTTTTGCTGTCTGGCATATAGGGTCATCATTACTATCTTTCTAAATTCCATATATGTGTTAATATACTATATTGGTTTTTTTCTTTCTGTATTACTTCACTCTGTATAATAGGCTCCAGTTTCATCCACCTCATTAGAACTGATTCAAATGCAGTCTTTTTAAGAGCTGAGTAATAGTCCATTGTGTATATGTACCACAGCTTTCTTATCCATTTGTCTGCCAATGGACATCTAGGTTGCTTCCATGTCCTAGCTATTGTAAACAGCGCTGCGATGAACACTGGGGGATTCATGTCTCTTTCAATTCTGGTTTCATCGATGTGTATGCCCAGAAGTGGGGTTGCTGGGTAGTATGGCAGTTCTATTTCCAGTTTTTTAAGGAATCTCCACACTGTTCTCCATAGTGGCTGTACTAGTTTGCATTCCCACCAACAGTGTAAGAGGGTTCCCTTTTCTCCACACCCTCTCCAGCATTTATTGCTTGTAGACTTTTGGATCGCAGCCATTCTGACCAGCATGAGATAGTACCTCATTGTGGTTTTGATTTGCATTTCTCTGATAAGGAGTGATGTTGAGCATCTTTTCATGTGTTTGTTAGCCATCTGTATGTCTTCTTTGGAGAAATGTCTGTTTAGTTCTTTGGCCCATTTTTTGATTGGGTCATTTATTTTTCTGGAATTGAGCTGCATGAGCTGCTTGTATATTCTGGAGATTAATTCTTTGTCAGTTGCTCCATTTGCTATTATTCTCTCCCATTCTGAAGACTGTCTTTTTCCCTTGCTTATAGTTTCCTTCATTGTGCAAAAGCTTTTAAGTTTAATTAGGTCCCATTTGTTTATTTTTGCTTTTATTTCCACTACTCTGGGAGGTGGGTCATAGAAGATCCTGCTGTGATTTATGTCAGTGAGTGTTCTGCCTATGTTTTCCTTCAGGAGTCTTATAGTTTCTGGTCTTACATTTACAACTTTAATCCATTTTAAGTTTATTTTTGTGTATGGTGTTAGAAAGTGTTCTAGTTTGATTCCTTTACAGGTGTTTGACCAGTTTTCCCAGCACCACTTGTTAAAGAGATTCTCTTTAATCCATTGTATAGTCTTGCATCCTTTGTCAAAGCTAAGGTGTCCATAGGTGTGTGGATTTATCTCTGGGCTTTCAATTTTGTTCCATTGATCTATGTTTCTGTTTTTATGCCAGTACCATACTGTCTTGATGACTGTAGCTTTGTAGTATAGTCTGAAGTCAGGCAGCTTGATTCCTGCCATTCCATTTTTCTTTCTCAAGATTGCCTTGGCTATTCGAGGTTTTTTGTATTTCCATACAAACTGTGAAATTATTTGTTCTAGTTCTCTGAAAATTACCATAGGTAGTTTGATGGGGATTGCATTGAATCTTGCCTGGAAACTCCCATGGACAGAGGAGCCTGGTAGGCTGCAGTCCATGGGGTCGCAAAGAGTCAGACATGACTGAGAGACCTCACTTTCACTTTCACGCATTGGAGAAGGAAATGGCAACCCACTCCAGTGTTCTTGTCTGGAGAATCCCAGGGACAGCAGAGCCTGGTGGGCTGCCGTCTATGGGGTCACACAGAGTCAGACACGACTGAAGTGACTTAGCAGCAGCAGCACTGAATCTATAGATTGCTTTGAGTAGTATACTCATTTTCACTATATTGATTCTCCGATCTATGAACATGGCATATATTTCTCCACCTATTTGTGTCATCTTGGATTTCTTTCATCAGTGTTTTATAGTTTTCTATACATAAGTCTTTTGTTTCTTTAGGTTGATTTATTCCTAAGCATTTTATTCTTTCGGTCACAATGGTGAATGAGATTGTTTCCTTAATTTCTCTTTCTGTTTTCTCATTGTTAGTGTATAGGAATGCAAGGGATTTCTGTGTGTTAATTTTATATCCTGCAACTTTACTATATTCATTGATTAGCTCTAGTAATTTTCTGGTGGTGTCTTGAGGGTTTTCTATGTAGAGGATCATGTCATATGCAAACAGTGAGAGTTTTACTTCTTCTTTTCCAATCTGGATTCTTTTTATTTCTTTTGCTTCTCTGATTGCTGTGGCTAAAACTTCCAAAACTATGTTGAATAGTAGTGGTAAGAGTGGGCACCCTTGTCTTGTTCCTGACTTTAAGGGAAATGCTTTCAATTTTTTGCCATTGAGGATAATGTTTACTGTGGGTTTATCATATATGGCTCTTATTATTTTGAGGTATGTTCTTTCTATGCCTGCTTTCTGGAGAGTTTTTATCATAAATGGGTGTTGAATTTTGTCAAAGATTTCCTCTGCATTATTGAGATAATCATATGGTTTTTATATTTCAATTTGTTAATGTGGTATATTACATTGATTGATTTGCAGTTATTGAAGAATCCTTGCATCCCTGGGATAAAGCCCACTTGGTCATGATGTATGAACTTTTTAATATGTTGTTGGATTCTGTTTGCTAGAAATTTGTTGAGGACTTTTGCGTCTATGTTCATCAGTGATATTTGCCTGTAGTTTTCTTTTTTGTGTGGCATCTTTGTCTGGTCTTGGTATTAGGGTGATGGTGGCCTCATAGAATGAGTTTGGGAGTTTACCATTGTCTGCAATTTTCTAGAAGAGTTTGAGTAGGATAGGTGTTAGTTCTTCTCTAAATTTTTGGTAGAATTCACCTGTGAAGCCATCTGGTCCTGGGCTTTTATTTGTTGGAAGATTTTTTATTACAGTTTCAATTTTCATGCTTGTGATGATTCTGTTAAGATTTCCTATTTCTTCCTGGCTCAGTTTTGGAAGGTTATACTTTTCTAAGAATTTGTCCATTTCTTCCAAGTTGTCCATTTCATTGGCATATAGCTGCTGATAGTAATCTCTTATGATCCTTTGTATTTCTGTGTTGTCTGTTGTGATTTCTCCATTTTTATTTTTAATTTTGTTAATTTGATTCTTCTCCCTTTTTTTCTTGATGAGTCTGGCTAATAGTTTGTCTATTTTATTTATCTTCTCAAAGAACCAGCTTTTAGTTTTGTTGATTTTTACTACAGTCACCTATGTTTCTTTTTCATTTATTTCTGCCCTAATTTTTATGATTTCTTGCCCCTACTAACCCTGGGGTTCTTCATTTCTTATTTTTCTAGTCACTTTAGGTGTAAAGTTAGGTTACTT
Organism: Bubalus kerabau; assembly: GCF_029407905.1. NCBI lineage: Eukaryota > Metazoa > Chordata > Mammalia > Artiodactyla > Bovidae > Bubalus > Bubalus kerabau. Next base: position 46,913,889 of record NC_073633.1, read on the forward strand.
ATTTAATTTTTCTCTTATTTCTTGAGGTAAGCTTGTGTTGCTATCAATCTTCCCCTTAGCACTGCTTTTACTCAACCACATAGGTTTTGGATTGTCATGTTTTCATTTTCATTTCTTTCTATGCATATTTTGATTTCCTTTTTATTTCTTCTGTGACCTGTTGGTTATTCAGAAGCATGCTGTTTAGCCTCCATTTGTTTGTATTTTTAATAGTTTGTTTCCTGTAGTTGACATCTAATATTACCGCATCGTAATCAGAAAAGATGCTTGAAATGATTTCAGTTTTTTTTTTTTTTAAATACCAAAGCTAGATTTATGGACCAGGATGTGATCTATCATGGAGAATGTTCCATGTGCACTTGAGGAAAAGGTGAAATGTTCTATACATATCAATTAGGTCTAACTGGTAAAGTGTATTATTTCAAGTTTGTGTTTCCTTGCTAATTTTCTGTTTGGTTGACATATCCATAGGGTGTGAGTGGGGTATTAAAGTCTGCCACTATTGTGTTACTGTTAACTTGCCTTTTCATACTTGTTAGCATTTGCCTTACATATTGAGGTGCTCCTATGTTGGGTGCATATATATTTATAATTGTTATATCTTCTTCTTGGATTGATCCTTTGATCATTTTGTAGTGTCCTTCTTTGTGTGTGTGTGTTTTGTTTTTTTTTTTTTTTTTTTTGTAATGGCCTTTATTTCAAAGTCTATTTTATCTGAGTATTGCTACTCCTGCTTTATTTTGATCTCCATTTGTCTGAAATATCTTTTTCCATCCCTTCACTTTCAGTCTGAATGTGTCCCTTGGTTTGGGTGAGTCTCTTGTAGAAAGCATATATAGGTCTTATTTTGTATCCATGCAGCCAGTCTTTGTCTTTTGGTTGGGGCGTTCAACCCATTTACATATAGGTCATTATTGATAAGTATGATCCTGTTGCCATTTGCTTTGTTGTTTTGGATTCAATTTTATAAACCTTTTCAGTGTTTCCTGTCTAGAGAAGATCCTTTAACATTTGTTGATGAGCTGCTTTGGTGGTGCTGAGTTCTCTTAGCTTTTCCTTGTCTGTAAAGCTTTTGATTTCTCCTTCATATTTGAATGAGATCCTTGCTGGGTACAGTAATCTGGGTTGTAGGTTTTTCTCTTTCATCACTTTAAATATGTCCTGCCATTCCCTTCTGGCCTGAAGAGTTTCTATTGAAAAACCAGCTATTATCCTTATGGGGATCTCCTTGACCATTATGTGTTGCTTTTCCCTTGCTGCTTTTAATACTTGCCCTGTGTGTTTTATCTTCTTTAGTTTGATTAATATGTGTCTTGGGGTGTTTTGCCTTGGGTTTATCCCGTTTGGGACTCTCTGGGTTTCGTGGACTTGGGTAACTATTTCCTTCCCCGTTTTAGGGAAGTTTTCAACTATTATCTCCTCAAGTATTTTCTCATGGCCTTTCTTTTTGTCTTCTTCTTCTGGGACTTCTGTGATTTGAATGTTGGGGCATTTAACATTGTCCCAGAAGTCTCTGATGTTGTCCTCTTTTTAATTCTTTTCTTTTTTCCTCTTTCCTTCATTTATTTACACAATTCTGTCTTCCACCTCACTTATCCTATCTTTTGCCTCAGTTATTCTACTGCTGGTTTCCTCCAGAGTACTTTTGATCTCAGTTATTGCATTATTCATTATTGATTGACTCTTCTTTATTTCTTCTATGTCCTTGTTAAATATTTCTTGCATCTTCTCAATCCTTGTCTCCAGGCTATTTATCTGTAACTCCATTTTGTTTCCAAGATTTTGGATCATCTTTACTATCATTATTCTGACTTATTTTTCAGGTAGACTCCCTATGTCTTCCTCTTTGGTTTGGTTTGGAGGACATTTATCATGTTTTTTTACCTCCTGACTATTTCTCTGCCTTTTCATTTTGTTTAGATTACTCTGTTTGGGGTGGCCTTTTTTGTAGACTGGAAGTTTGTGGTTCCTATTTATTGTGGAGCATGCTCCCTGTGGGTGGGGTTGGAGTAGTGGCTTGTCAAGGTTTCCTGGTTAGGGGAGCTTGCGTCTGTGTTTTGTTGGGTGGAGCTGGATCTCTTCTCTCTGGAGTGCAATGAAGTGTCCAGTAGCGAGTTTTGGGTGTCTATGAGTTTGGCATGGCTTTGGGTAGCCTGTATTTTAATGCTCATTACTGTGTTCCTGGGTTGCTGGAGAATTAGCATGGTATGTGTTGCTCTGGAACTTGTTGGCTCTTGGGTGGAGCTTGGTTTCAATGTAGGTATGGAGACTTTTGGATGAGCTCTTATCAATTAATGTTCCCTGAAATCAGGAGTTCTCCGGTGCCCTCAAATTTTGGATTTGAGCCCCCTGCCTCTGGCTTTCAGTCTTATTCTTATAGTAGCCCCAAGACTTCTCCATCCATACAGCATAGATGATAAAACATCTAGGTTAATGGTAAAAAAAAAAAATTCTCTACAGTGAGGGACACCCAGAGAGGTTCACAGAGTTACATGGAGAAGAGAAAAGGGAGGAGGGAGATAGAGGTGACCAGGAAGAGAAGAGGGAGTGT